>NW_028318661.1:0-300000 GCF_062004578.1 Staurois parvus | reverse complement strand
CTCAAACTCACTTCATTAATTGGACTTCAGGTGTGAAAACTACTAACTCCAATTAGCTTTCGTTGAAGTAATTAGTCAATGGGTTCACTTACTTTTTCCTCCATTTCTAATGGATGTTCTCAATGAAGACACAAGAAACTAGAATTGTTTGTGTGTTACTAAATCCACAGCGGTAAAATCAGTCTGTATATGTAGTAAAGCATGCTTGTGGAACCTAAGGGGTTAATGTTCTGCATTGTGTAAGAAGACTGTTTGATCCTGTCTTCTCTGATCTTCCCCTTCTTCTACTGGCACATGCTCAGTTTGGTGTGTAGTGCTAGAGAGCTTTTTTTTTTTTCTTGGGAGAGTGCATGTGATCAGCACAGGGCCAATCAGCACTGTCCAGACAGAGGGTCAGGGGTTATGAAGCATATAGGACAATCAGAGGAGAATAAAAACTCCTCTTACAACCTTTAACCAGTGCTCAGCTGGACACTGATGTAAGTCACAAGACTGCTATATACTGCTAATGAGAAAAGGTATTACATTTCCATGTTGTGTGTACTGTGGGAGAGCGGATGTAGTGAATGCAGGGTCCGGGGAGACCGGATATAGTGAATGCAGGGTCCGGGGAGACCGAATATAGTGAATGCAGGGTTCGGGGAGTCCGGATATAGCGAATGCGGGGTCCGGGGAGACCAGATATAGTGAATGCAGGGTCCGAGGAGACCAGATGCAGGTTCTGGGAAGAGCAGATATAGTGAATGCGGGGTCCGGGGAGAGCGGATATAGTGAATGCAGGTTCTGGGAAGAGCGGATATAGTGAATGCGGGGTCCGGGGAGAGCGGATATAGTGAATGCAGGGTCCGGGGAGAGCGGATATAGTGAATGCGGGGGCCGGGGAGAGCTGATATAGTGAATGCTGGGTCCGGGGAGACCCGATATAGTGAATGTGGGGTCCGGGGAGAGCGGATATAGTGAATGCGGGGTCCGGGGAGAGCGGATATAGTTAATGCAGGGTCTGGGAAGAGCAGATATAGTGAATGCAGGGTCCGGGGAGTCCAGATATAGTGAATGCAGGGTCCGGGGAGTCCAGATATAGTGAATGCAGGGTCCGGGAGAGCAGATATAGTGAATGCAGGGTTCAGGGAGACCAGATATAGTGAATGCAGGGTCTGCGGAGAGCGGATATAATGATTGCGGGGTCTGGGGAGTCCAGATATAGTGAATGCAGGGTCCGGGAGAGCAGATATAGTGAATGCAGGGTCCGGGGAGACCAATTATAGTGAATGCAGGGTCTGCGGAGAGCGGATATAGTGATTGCGGGGTCTGGCGAGTCCAGATATAGTGAATGCAGGGTCCGGGGAGAGTGGATATAGTGAATGCAGGGTCTGGGGAGACCAGATATAGTGAATGCAGGGTCCGGGAGAGCAGATATAGTGAATGCAGGGTCCGGGGAGACCAATTATAGTGAATGCAGGGTCTGCGGAGAGCGGATATAGTGATTGCGGGGTCTGGTGAGTCCAGATATAGTGAATGCAGGGTCCGGGGAGAGTGGATATAGTGAATGCAGGGTCCGGGGAGAGCGGATATAAAGAATGCAGGGTCCAGGGAGACCAGATATAGTGAATGCAGGGTCTGGGGAGAGTGGATATAGTGAATGCAGGGTCCGGGGAGAGCGGATATAGTGAATGCGGGGTCCGGGAGAGCAGATATAGTGAATGCCGGGTCCGGGGAGAGCGGATATAGTGACTGTGGGGTCCGTGTAAAGCGGATATAGTGAATGCGGGGTCCGGGAGAGCAGATATAGTGAATGCGGGGTCCGGGTAGAGCGGATATAGTGAATGCGGGGTCCGGGGAGAACGGATATAGTGAATGCGGGGTCCGGGGAGAGCAGATATAGTGAATGCAGGGTCCGGGAGAGCAGATATAGTGAATGCAGGGTCCGGGGAGACCAATTATAGTGAATGCAGGGTCTGCGGAGAGCGGATATAGTGATTGCGGGGTCTGGTGAGTCCAGATATAGTGAATGCGGGGTCCGGGAGAGCAGATATAGTGAATGCGGGGTCCGGGTAGAGCGGATATAGTGAATGCGAGGTCCGGGGAGAACGGATATAGTGAATGCGGGGTCCGGGGAGAGCGGATATAGTGAATGCAGGGTCCGGGTAGAGCGGATATAGTGAATGCGGGGTCCGAGGAGAGCGCATATAGTGAATGCGGGGTCTGGGTAGAGCGGATATAGTGAATGCGGGGTCCGGGGAGAGCGGATATAGTGAATGCGGGGTCCCAGGAGAGCTGATATAGTGAATGCAGGGTCCAGGTAGAGCGGATATAGTGAATGCGGGGTCCGGGGAGAGCGGATATAGTGAATGCGGGGTCCGGAGAGAGCGGATATAGTGAATGCGGGGTCCGGGGAGAGCGGATATAGTGAATGCAGGGTCCGGGGAGAACGGATATAGTGAATTCGGGGTCCGGGTAGAGTGGATATAGTGAATGCGGGGTCCGGGTAGAGTGGATATAGTGAATGCTGGGTCCGGGGAGAGCGCATATAGTGAATGCAGGGTCCTGGGTTTAGCACAGTGGGGTTAATTTAGTAAAACTGGAGAGAGCAAAATCTGGTGTATTTGTGCATGGCAGCCAATCAGCTTCTAACTGCAGCTTGTTCAATTAAGCTTTGACAATAAAGCCTGGACACTGATTGGTTTCAATGCAGAACTGCCCCAGATTTTGCCCTCTTTGGTTTTAGTAAATCAACCTCATTGTGTTTGTCTATTGTGACATTTGAGACTATTGTGACTCTGCTCTCTGCACATTCTATGTATAGCACAGCGATGATGTCACTGCTATATTTACAAGGTAATATCTGGGCTTGCAAAGACATTTGGTGCACAGTGGATTTATATAATTTATGTCTATTGAGGAATATACTTACATATACACATTACCCATACCTCCTGTGCAAACTCAGAGGTGCCTAGAACATCACAGTCCTCGTATGCAGTCCTACAATGTGTTTTCTAAAATCTCTAATGCTAATAAAAACCCTCATTAACGATGCAACTGGCATCTGCAGGGAAGAGAAGCTGAAAAAGGAACTGCAGGCTGCTTCCCCAAAAAACAGCCAAAGCGTTTTTTCTTTTTTTTTCCTTTTTGTCTGTAAAGCGCCGTTGTCTTCCTAAATTTTATAGGGTTCTACTGCATTGACAGACTTGACCTGAACTCACCCCGCGCACACAGATCCCACAGAATTATGGGTTTCAGTTAATTTTCTTAGTGTCTACATTGGCTCGGAAAATGGCGCTGCGGTGCCAGTGAACTGATAGCTGTTCTTCCGAGTTGCCATTCTGTGAAAAGATGGAGCACCAGGTATTTCTGTCTATTAATCACACTGACTCTTTCTTGGCTTTGCATATTCCTCTGCTGGCTTTAACAGGGCTCTTTATTGTCTCCTTATATGACATAATACTGATCTCTCGGTCGCTTTCCAACGAAGTGAAGCCATAGAATTATTTGATGCCGATCCCTGGGGATCATTTTCCTAAATGTCTGGTTTTCAGGCTCATTTCACAGGAAAAACAAAAACTTTTTTCCCCTCACCCTGAAAAAGAAATTATCTTTAACCACTTGACCTCCGGAAGGTTTTACCAACTTCATGACCAGGACATTTTTTTTTGCTGCTCAGCGACTGCTGTACGGTCATGCAACACTGTATCCAAATTAAAATGTGACGGGAGTGACTTTTGGGGGTGGGGGGACCCTTGTCTCGGATCCCCATGTTCCCACCATTATGTGTAAGGCACCCTGTGCCTGTTAGGGGTACAGGGTGGTCTGTCCTAGTATTGTGTGAAATGTTCTAATATTGTGTAGGGATTGTTCATTGTTCTCTGCCATGCGGCTGCATCCCATGGTTCTTGCAAATTATTGTGGGATGTAATGTTTGTGTTTTGGTGTGGGGGTTGCCCATTGTTCACTACCATGTGGTTGCCCATTGTTCACTGCCAAGTGGTTGCCCCATTGTTCTATTGTGTGTCTTGGTGGTGGTGGTGGTGGTGGTGGGGGGGGTTCCTGCAGCCCTTCCCCCCGATGGGAGGGCCTGATGATGTGCTTCCCGTTTCTTGGTTGTATTTCCCCGCCCTGTGTATATACAATTGCAAGAAAAAGTATGTGAACCCCTTGGGTGTACGTGGAGTTTTGCATGAATTGGGCATAAAATGTGCTCTGAACGTCTTAAGTCAGAGCACATCTTAAGTCAAAACAATAGAAGAACACAGTCTGCTGAACATAATACTACACAAACATTAGATGTTGCCATGGTTTAATTGCACATAACATGTAAACATTCACAGTGCAGGGAGGAAAAAATATGTGAGGCCCTAGCTTAATGACTTCTCCCAGAGCTAATTGGAGCCAGGAGTGAGCCAACCTTGACTCCAATCAGTGTGATGATATTGGATGTGTTGCTGACAGCTGTCCTGCCATTAAAAAACACACACCTGTTTTGGGTTTACTGGTTTCAAGAAGCACTGTCTGATGTGAACCATGCCTCGCAGAAAAGAACTCTCAGAAGACCTACGATCAAGAATTGTTGACTTGCATGAAGCTGGAAAGGGTTACAAAAGTATCTCCAAAAGCCTTGATGTTCATGTGTCCACGGTAAGACAGACTGTCTACAAATGGAGAAAGTTTAGCACTGTTGCTACTCTCCCTAGGCGCGGTCGTCCTGTAAAAATGACTGCAAGAGCACAGCGCAGAATGCTGCATGAGGTAAAGAAGAATCCCAGAGTGTCAGCTAAAGACCTACAGAAATCTCTGGCACATGCTAACATTTTTGTTGACACATCTACAATAAGGAAAACATTAAACAAGAATGGAGTACATGGGAGGACACCACGGAGGAAGCCATTGCTGTCCAAAAAGAATATTGCAGCACGTTTGAAGTTGCAAAAGAGCACCTGGATGTTCCACAGCACTACTGGCAAAATATACTGTGGACAGATGAAACCAAGATTGAGTTGTTTGGGAAGAACACACAACACTATGTGTGGAGAAAAAAAGGCCCAGCACACCAACATCAAAACCTCATCCCCACTGTGAAACATGGCGGAGGGAGCATCATGGTTTGGGGCTGCTTTGCTGCCTCAGGGCCTGGACGGATTGTTGTCATTGATGGGAAAATGAATTCCAGAGTTTATCAAGACATTTTGCAGGAAAACGTACGACCATCTGTCCGCCAACTGAAGCTCCGCAGAGGATGGGTGATGCAACAGGACAATGACCCAAAGCATACAAGTCATTCAACAAAACAATGGCTGCAACAGCACAGAATACGCCTTCTGGAGTGGCCCAGTCAGAGTCCTGACCTCAACCTGATTGAAATGCTGTGGCATGACCTTAAGAGAGCGATTCACACCAGACATCCCAAGAATATTGCTACACTGAAACAGTTTTGTAAAGAGGAGTGGTCCAAAATGACTCCAGATCGTTGTGCAGGTCTGATCTGCAACTACAGGAAACGTTCGGTTGAGGTTATTGCTGCCAAAGGAGGGTCAACCAGTTATTAAGTCCAAAGGTTCACATACTTTTTCCTCCCTGCACTGTGAATGTTTACATGTTATGTGCAATTAAACCATGGCAACATCTAATGTTTGTGCAGTATTATGTTCAGCAGACTGTGTTCTTTTATTGTTGTGACTTAGATGACGTTCAGAGCACATTTTATGCCCAATTCATGCAAAATTCCACGTAATCCCAAGGGGTTCACATACTTTTTCTTGCAACTGTATCTTGTGTTTGTGTTAAAATAAAGCAGTTGACTTCCTGTCTTAAGAGAGTCTGGTGCTGTCTATTTCCTGCATGATCAGCGGTGGGGTCCGTGGATTTGTGTTCGGACAGGGAAGCGGGAGTCTAACGGAAATACCCATGTGTTGTCTGGGTCCGGTTCCATTACATAAAATATTATGATTTTTTTCACACAATAGAGATTGCTTTTAGTGGTATTTGGTCACTGCTGGATTTTTTTTTATTATACAAACGAAAAAAAGACCAAAGTTTTTGGGGAAAAAATGATATTTTCTACTTTCTGTTATAAAACATATCCAATAAAATCAAATTTCTTCATACATTTAGGCCAAAATGTATTCTGCTACATCTCTTTGGTATAAAAAAAT
Organism: Staurois parvus; assembly: GCF_062004578.1. Lineage (NCBI taxonomy): Eukaryota > Metazoa > Chordata > Amphibia > Anura > Ranidae > Staurois > Staurois parvus. The sequence goes on along the minus strand of NW_028318661.1, from coordinate 293,854 downwards.
TCCCAATAAGTGTTTATTAGTTGGTTTGTGTGAAAATTATGGTGTCTACAAACTATGGGATATATACTGGAATTTATGTAGCTATAGACGCTATACAGGTAATGGCGGTGATCAACAACTTATAGTGGGACTGTGATAGCGAGGTAGGCAATCTGGCACTAACAGACCCTCTCTGGGAGGAACACTAACTGACACTGACATTTATTATTTTATTTATTTCAGGTACTTATATAGCGCTGTCAATTTACGCAGCTCTTTACATATATATTGTACATTCACATCAGTCCCTAACCCTCAAGGGGCGTACAATCTAAGGTCCCTAACTCACGTTCATACATACACATACTAGGGCCAGTTTAGACAGGAGCCAATTAACCTACCAGCATGTCTTTGGAGTGTGGGAGGAAACTGGAGTACCCGGAGGAAACCCAAGCGGGCACAGGGAGAACATGCAAACTCCAGGCAGGTGGTGCCGTGGCTGGGATTAGAACCAACTACCCGAGTACTGCCAGGCAGAAGTGCTAACCATGTAGCCACTGTGCTGCCCATCACTAGTGACACTAATACAGTGATCAGATATAATACTGCACACTGTACTAATAACACTGTGTCATGTACCTGGTTGGGGCCGAGCTGACAAGAGGGCTCTCCCTTACATCTCCTGTCCTCTTTCTCTTGAAGGTGGTGACAGGATATAACGGCACGGAATAGCACGGGTGCCTTGTAGGAGATCCTGACCGGAAAACCTTGCAGCAGGTGCTGAACAGCAGGAGGACTCATGAGCTGGCCGATGTGAAGACGCTGCGGCAGGTGCAGCAAGGAGGCTGGCAAGCGGGCAGATGCAGGATCTCAGGTGATCAGGCAGGCAGGAGTCTGTATCAGCCAGACAGCAGTGGTGCCAAATCAGGAACCAAAATAGAGTCAGAGCCAGGCCAGGGTCAGTATCGGTGGAGCAGAGAAGGTACCAAAACAGCAGGCAGAAGGCAGGGTCAGGTCACAAGCCAGAGTCAGCAACAAGTTATCAGGAACCAGCAGAGTCTAGACAAGCCGGGTAGTACAGGATCAAGTCACAAACAGTAGAAACTGACGACCACTCGGCAGTCTTCTGGTCTCTGGAGCCACTATAAATAGGGAAGTGAGCGCCAAGTATTCAAGCTCCCTCAAGCTAATGCACATGCAAACGTGCGCGGATACATGCGCGGATACATGCGCGAGTTAAGGTATGTCTAGTTGTCACTCAAGAATTATTATGAGCATGTGCAGATCTTCATGCATGACTGTGTATACCATTTCCCTGACACACTGGCTGGGAAGGAATTAACATCAAGGGGCAATCAAGGGGCTAAATGTGTGCCTAACACGTATAATGTGTTTAATATGTGCTGCTTTTACTAAGATATTTGACTGTTTTTTCTCCCTATTTTGCAGGGAGAAGAAACAGCCAGATTACTGATCAGTGTAGAGAGCCCTGTGTGTTTGTAAACACAGGACTCTGTGCTGGGATTGGTTACAGCTGATTAGCAGGTCCACAGCCAAAATCTTTGGCTGGGACCTGCTGACAAAATTGCATTGTAGCCAGTGATGGTGCGGGTCAGCAGTGGATGCGCGCATGAGCACCCCGAACCCAGAAAAGAATGGATGACATACATGTTTATGATCCAGCCTGGCTGTGTTGCCCGACCACCATAAAGATACTGTGGGCAGGTGTCAAACAGTTAAATCTAAAGTTGAATCTGCTTATATTTTGCCTTTCGGTCCGTCCGTCCCCCCCCATTAAAGTGTAACGCACCCTCTATAGAGCCATTGGTGAATTTGTGCTCTAGACTGATTTCTCTGGCTCAGAAATCAGTCTAGGGGTTTTTTTTTTTGGGGGGGGGGGTATTGCGGATTGATGAACATGGATATGGAGCATGGGATGCCCTGGAACTGTAAAACTTGAACTTGAACAACTTAAGGACTGGTACCCTTCTGGCTGCTCTGCACAACTCTTGAAAACTTTTGACAACTTTGGCTCCACTTTTACAACTGGCTGTATTCCACAAATGTTTGGCTGTACTGCACAACTTCTGGCTGCACTCTCCCTGCGAAGTCCCAACAGAATCCCCAGATACCTGTGACCTGTACTTCACTCACAATCCCAAGTTCCACACTGTCTTGCAGCACTGGAGTCTTGTACTCACAGTATCATTGCTTGCCTCCTGCTGATATCCTCCAAGCTCTTCCCAGTGATGGGGATGTAGACTCTTACTGCCTTTTGGACAACTTGGGCTCTCTCCCACAGCTTCCCACCATCTCTATCCCATGAGCTATCTCCTGACCCTCTGGATTCTTGGGTTACTTTGCGAATAGTCCCTGCAGCTAAGCCGAGTTGGGACCTCTGTGTCTCCAGGCTGGCTTCCTTCCCAGGCTTATGCCCAAGGCCCTTCAACAGGGGTCTCCTCCAGCAAGCTGGACTTTGGAACACTGCCCTACACCCACACACTGCAAGCTACTCCTGCTGCACAGGCTTCAGACTGCTTATGGGCTCTTCTCCACCTTCTGGGCACACGTACCCAGGGATTGGCTGAAATCCCATACATTTTCTGCAGCCTCTGCCCTCCCACCCTCCCACTATGTTCTAGAAATTTCTAGAAGACAGGGGGAAGTAGCAGAGCAGCAGCCCGTGAAAAGCTGAGCAGACCCAATCAATTGACCCCTGCTCCACTGATTACAGAGGAACAAAAACTAAATTTGGCCTAGCAGCCTACTCTAACTAGGAGGGTGTGAAACATGGTCATGACATTATTAATCCCTTACCGCCAAGTGTACACATATGTGGCCTCACAGAAGTGGGTCTTTATTCATGGGGCGGCACTACTTACACTACTGTTTTTGTGCTGCGAGCGCACGGCATAGCAATTTCCCAGTATGGAGACTGAGCTGTCACCAACAGGTCTGGGTCTTGTGCTAACAATCAGGAACTGGGAGGACCGGTTCCCAATCACCTGATTGCTGTGATTGGCTATCACAATGATCAGTCACTGCACAGCCCACCCCGTGCTTTTTTATTAATACAGTATATTAGTCCAAAAACAAAGGTGAAAGTAGTATTGCATGCACAAAAGTGGCAGTTGGTTTGATACTTAGTTTTTTAGCAAATGCAACCAGTTAAGCTGGCCATACATGGATCAAGATTTGGTTGAATTGGCCCGAATTTTGGTCCATGTGTGGCCACAGTGGTTGAATAGAAGTCAGTCTACAGATTGACTTCTGTTCAACTGCCCTGTCAGTATATTCTTACTTAACCGGTGCCACAGGCAGTAGGATTCAGCACTGATCTGTGTATTCTGACGGCGTAGGAGTCTCCCCACTGTCAGAATTCAATGACGCAGTGGGAGAATTCCCCCATCCACATCAAATGTGCGGATGGGAGAATCGGGTCAGTTTTTTTTTTCTTTGCACAACCCCCCTGGTTAAACAAAAAAACTTGACCCATGTATGGACAGCTCAAGTGCCAAGATCTATTTTAGGCCTAGGCAATGCCCATAATCAGGGCTGGGATAAGGGGTGGGCAGGAGGGATAGGCGCCTGGACTCTGCGCCGTAAAAAGGGAGAGCTATGAGCACTGCATACTCCCTCCACATTGATGGCGGCATCTAGTGGATCCTGGCTCCCCTTCTACTGGGTCACTACTATTGTCACACTGTGCGCCGCCAAGAAAAACACATCGCGCATGTGCATCTTCTCACCCACCCTATTGCTAGAAAGCAAGCAAATGGGCAAACATGGGCAATGCAACCTTCATGCTAACTATGGGAAGACACAGGACAGTCGGATGGAGGAGGTCAAGAGTGAGAGTGCCAGAGCATGCAGGGTGATATGCCAATCAATGGGGCACAATTCCTTACCTTTACCCTGGGCACTGGACGGCCCTGTTCCAGCGCTGCTCATACTACCCATTTATTAGACCATACCCGCCAATTTATCATATGCCCGCATTTTATTTTATATTTTACAGATAAGAAAAACAAGTAGTGTTAGAACTAATTGGCTTCTCTGTACTTAACTGCAGGTCACCTCTAAGCTCATGGAAACTTGTAGCTGAAGCCCAGATCTGACACCATTTCTGTTTTATTATCACAAGTGTCTCTGCCAGAATAAATTCAGTCTGGATCAGTCTTGGTGACATGGATGCAGTATGAGAGTTAGCAGCGTTATGAGCTCCAGGATGACATATTCTACTTTCTGGGGTGCAAAGGAAATACTACTTAAAGAGGAAATGTACCTTTAACTTAAAAAATGACAACAAAGGCAATTTTAGAAATGTTTAGTAATGGCAATCTGCAAACAGATACTTATAATTGCAGGCTTTTATTCTTTGCATCTCCAATCAGTCCATCTCCCTCCATTACCTGAAATGCGGGTTTGCCACCTGGTACAGATAACAGTACACATCATCTGAGGGGGAAGGCACTGGGGATTTAGCCTTCCCAGGAAGCAGCTGTGAGGCCATGGTTACATCACCAGTGCCTCACTCAACCAGCAAGTGAAAAAAAATAAAAAGTGAGTAAAAGTGAATAAATGTTCAGCTAATGAATGTAAGATGATTTCATATCAGCAAGTAGTGCTACATGCTGATGTGATTTTTAGTAAAAGGGGGGAAATGTTCTGGGGGTCCAGGGAGACCAGATATAGTGAATGCAGGGTCCTGTGAGACCAGATATAGTGAATGCAGGGTCCTGGGAGACTAGATATAGTGAATGCAGGGTCCTGGGAGACCAGATATAGTGAATGCAGGGTCCTGGGAGAGCGGATACAGTGAATGCAGGGTCCGGGGAGAGCGGATATAGTGAATGCAGGGTCCTAGTAGAGCGGATATAGTGAATGCAGGGTCCGGGGAGAGCGGATACAGTGAATGCAGGGTCCGGGGAGAGTGGATATAGTGAATGCAGGGTCCGGGGAGAGCGGATATAGTGAATGCTGGGTCCCGGCAGAGCAGATATAGTGAATGCGGGGTCCGGGGAGAGCGGATACAGTGAATGCAGGGTCCTGGGAGACCACATATAGTGAATGCAGGGTCCGGGGAGACCAGATATAGTGAATGCAGGGTCCAGGGAGAGCAGATATAGTGAATGCGGGGTCCTGGCAGAGCAGATATAGTGAATGCGGGGTCCTGGGAGACCAGATATAGTGAATGCAGGGTCCAGGGAGAGCGGATATAGTGAATGCAGGGTCCTGGGAGACCAGATATAGTGAATGCGGGGTCCTGGCAGAGCAGATATAGTGAATGCAGGGTCTTGGGAGACCAGATATAGTGAATGCAGGGTCCTGGGAGAGTGGATACAGTGAATGCAGGGTCCTGGGAGACCAGATATAGTGAATGCAGGGTCCTGGGTTTAGTAACACTTTAACATGACTACAGGACAAGCCACTATGCCTCTGTGCTGTCCATACAACTTACTACTGAAAAACATAGAACGCTGCCTCAATGCCAAAGGAAATTTTTCATCTTTTGTCTTTACATTTTCTTTGAATATAATAAAAGACAAGGGAAGCATAAAAAAAAGGGACACAATCAAAGAACGGGCAATTCTATTGTCTGTAAACCAAGAACTTGTTTATGGAAACAATATAACATTGACAGAAAGAAAGGGTCCTTCTTTAGTAATATAAGTTCAAAAGTCTGATCCATCCTACCGCATAAGTGATCCTTATGCCCAGAGAAAACCTCTTTTGTCTTCCTCTCATTCTCAGATCTTACATGAATATCTTATTATATCACCACTAACAGCCTCCTTCTGCCTCTGTGGTTTTACTCAAAGCTTCTTTTTCGCTCATAAAAAAAAAACACATTTTCCTTTCTTGAGAAAATGACATTCATGTACCACAAATTACTATGAATGTCAGGATATAGAAGTTTAGGTATAATTTTACCTACTATATTTTTAGGAACTTCTTGGGATAATGGTATAGAAAATGGCTACTGCAGATTAGGGGTCCTTAACTGGGGCTATCTGTACCTCTTTGGAATATGGGAACAGAATGATGGGGCAATTGGAACCAAATGATGGGAGTATAGAAATCAAATGATGGGGTTATGGGAACCAGATGATGAGGCTATAGGAAACAAAAGATGGGGAGTATGGGATCCAATGATTGGAGTTTTGGAACAAAATGATGAGGTATGTAAACCAAATTATGGGAGTATAAAAATCCAGTGATAGGGATATGGGAACCACATTATCAGGGCAGGGAATCAAAATGATGGGGTATGGAAACCAAATTATGAGGGTATGGGAATCAAATGATGAGGATATGGGAACCTAATGATGTAGGCAAATGATGGGTGTATAGGAACTCAGTGATGAAGATATTGGACCCCAATGATCTAGGTATAGAAAGTAAATGATGAGGGGTATGAGGATCAAATGATGAGGGTATGGGAATCAAATAATGGGAGTATAGGAACTCAATGATGAGGATATTGGACTCCAGTGATCTAGGTATAGAAAGTAAATGATGGGGTATGGGAATCAAATGATGGGAGTATGGGAACCTATTGATGGGGATATGAGAACCTAGTGATATAGCTATAGAAAGTAAATGAGTGGGGTATGGGAATAAGATAATGACAGCATAGGAACCCAATGATGAGGATATTGGAAATTCTTGATGGGGGGTATGGAAACCAAATGATGAAGGTACAGGAACCAAATGATTGAGGTACGGAAACCAAATGATGAGGGTACGGGAACCAAAGGATAGAGATATGGAAACCAAATGATGGGGGTATGGGAACCAAATAATGGAGTATTGTAAACCAAGTAGTGATGGTATGGGAATTAAACAATGGGGTATGGGACTGGAACTCTGAATAATTTAAGAAATAGTCAGTAAATATTTCCTAATATCTTTTTAAGTCATAATGGTACCTAAAAGGACTGGTGATTGTGATGGATTGTGATGGAATGGGGCGCCCGACCCCTGCCCTTCTCACCAACTCGTGACCAAAGGACCAGCCAATCTCACACCTTGCTGTCACTTGCGTAACAATTCCACTCTCAGCTGCACCCTGCACAAAGATTTTCCAACTCACGGGACTACAATCTATGTGCCAGCAGCCTGAGAGCGATTGTTACTGGGTCAGGTTAATTACGCAATTAACCCTTCACACTGCCACCACCGCCTTTTTACAGAGAAGGAGGAAACTCACAAATCCCAGCAATAACACTGTGATATTAGCATAAGCGTCTGTAACAAACACTGTCACCACAGACAGGGGTATTCAGAGGATTATTACATACAGTAGCACTTTTCAAGAGACAGGGATTCTTTAGTTTGCATTAAAAGCTTTAGAGACAGTTTCAACACTTTTCAAAAATAGGGTTTATTACTAAAAAGGTCAAAATGGTGCAATTAAAATACTTAAAGAAAAAGATGTTACAAAGATATAAAGAGAACAATAAAGCAACAGCGAAATAAAAGAGAGAAGTTAAAAAGGCAGAATACTTGCAAAGTCCTGGTTTAGCAGAGTCCATTTGTCCGAGCAAAAAGATTGCCTTGGCTCTCAAGTCCATTAAAATATTTCTTGATTGATGTCAAACAAGAGCTCCCTTCACCAGGCCTGTCAGTCCTTTTCTAGGATATTAAAGGGGTGTCGCCTGAGAACAACTGACCAATCAACCAGTTTGGGGATGAGTTCTAGGAGATCACCAAGCCTATGACCAAGTCGCAACTACAATTTCATACTAATATTAATAACCTCCAATATGTACAGGTGGCATTCTAGCAACTGGCAGATTAATATTCAGAATTATATTTCAAACCCAGGGATACCAAACACAGCGTACCCTTGTCACCCAGGAGGGAAGAGTCTGCTTTCTTCCCCTTCATATGTGCTAACATAGTCATGTATGACCTTGTGTGGCTCGGCATGAAATGTCCTGTTCAAATATATACCTAATATTAATGTGCCCAGTTCTTGTTGGATGTTATGAACTGTATGTGAAATTGTGACATGTGGAATGGATGTTTTATGGCACGCTCTGCATTCCTAGAGCTCTAATGGCCTAACAGGTCATATGTGACAGCTGACTGAGTTATTGTTTTACGATAGGGTAGAGGAAAGTATCTTTGCCATACTGACATCCTGCCAAGCCTAATTAGCGGTTTACAGCTCTTGGATTGGCCTCTATCTGTGTTTTATTTAAGATAAGAGGCTCTTTTGAAGTTTTGTTGCAACTACAGTTACAAATTCCATTTCAAGAGGAGGGATGAGGGAGAGAGATGATTGCAAATGAAAAACAACATGGCTGAGACCTTAACAAGATGACTGTCGCGTACAGCTTCCATGTCTCTATTGCGCTAGATCTGGTCTGCTTTAAAGTGGTTATAAAGGCAGAAGGTTTTTTACCTTAATGCATTCTATGCATTAAGGTGAAACACTTTCTGGCTGCAGCTCCTTCCCCCCTTACACTTAGACCCTTTGACAACGTGCCATTGCACAAAACGCGTCAGGGTATTAGCTTGCCGCACCGACGTCCCTGTCAGCTGCTAAGAGCCATGTGCTATATCAGCAGCCATTCTGAGCTATTTTGAACCCATGCATGGTAGCCCATATTTTTTATGCTGACCATATATATGCTATGTGCTGGTAACTGTTTGCTACCCACCTATGTTTACTTATGGATACTGTCAACTGTTTGAGTTCATCAACACAGTATGCTATTTTAATTTGTTTACCACCATTGATACAATAAATTGCTACACTATATTAGCCTTTTTGTCTTGGTGGCTTTACTTTGAGCTACTGGAAGGTGGTGTTTACTGAGTACTAACTACAGCAAGCAGTCCCCGTCCATTAAGAGGGCCCAACGAGAAATCTGGAGGTCTTCCCCAGGGTGTAACCAGTACCATTGGAGTGCCTTTACTTAGCGGGTCCCAGATGACTACTAGTTCCCTCATACTACACTACAATATTATCATACATCCGGTCAGTGCAAGCACACTGAAGTCACGAGCACAATTGTCTGGAAAATCGGAGCATCTTGATCAAATTTTTTAAGGACCTTTATGCATATTCAATTTGTTGCTGTTTGATATGATGTCACATTTTATTTAATACTGTCTTTATTTAAGACATCACCTATATGTTCACCCATTAACACACAAGATTGCGTATTATATGTCACCATTCCACCATACTAATATATATTATGAGCGCTGCATCTTTTATATCACCCCCCTTATACTTACCTGAGCCCCATCTTGATCCATCAATATGCATGAGAGCAGCGGCTCTCCCGGGTCTCTCGCTCCTCATTGGCTCACACAGCAGCGGGAGCCATTGGCTCTTCCTGCTGTCAATCACAGTCAGTGAGCCAATGAGAAGAGAGCTGGGGGCAGGGCTGAGACATGTTCTGTGTCTGAATGGACAATGTCCATTCACAGGAGCCCGGCTCGGGAGCTAGCTATTGTGGGCACTCGGTAGTGGGGGAGAAGCCAGAACTGCCAGTGGAGAACCCAAAAACAAGAGGATTGGCACTGTTCTGTTCAGGTAAGTATAACATTTAATACATTTAAAACATTTATTAAAAATTTTTTAATTACAACCTTTAGCATCATTTTAAAGGATAATTTCTCCTTTCGCAACATGTTACATATCACACCCATATTCAGGGTTGTAACATGTGACATGTTCCAAACAGACCGCCTAACCACTGATATCTTCTCCCTCGCTAGCTGTTACAATTTTTAAAAAAACACGCCTGTGTGGGGCTTCGCCCGCCTGGCCGAGTCACTCATTCTGTGAATGAGAAAACTACAAATCCTGGCAGCCTTTGTAGCTATTGGATTGTAGTTCTCAATGAACACTGTGAGCGCTGTGGTAATTCATTCAGTCTTCCTGCCAGTAAGTATCGTGTTGCCGTATGAGGTACGAGTAAGCAGATACACTGACAGGTCTGCAGGACACCTGCATGGTACCAGTCATCTGCTGATCGCTGGTGCAATGCTTTACAAGCTCCCAAAGCAAAAAATAATAAATGCACTTTGTTTTACCTTCAAAAAATTTCCATTTATTAGTTTTTGTTGAAAGGTGAACGTATCCTTTAAGAGCAGCTTTATGTGCAATCCCAGCAAAACAGGAGTGACTACCTCTTGCCACACCTATACAAACCCAGCCAAAAACACTAATGGAAGCTAGAATTAAAAAAAGAATGTATTTGGAAAACAATATGCAAGGCCAGATACATTCTTATAATATACAGTAGAACTGATAGAAAACAAAACTCAAAATTGTGTGCAACGCAGTGGACCAGAAAGGGTTAGGGCTGCCAAACGATGACCGGGAAGTGTCATTGGTTCTTATCAGTTCCTTAGAGAGAAAAGTCTAATTAAGAGAAAATGTGGACATAGCAGAAATGTAACATTATACCTAAAAACTCTGCTATGGGTCAGAAAAGAGCAAAAGTGTCATGGCTCATTCAGCCCCAGCCGCTGATGATAATAGAGATATTGTTTTTACAAAGTACGCATTCCATTTCTCCAATAGAGCTATCGTGTGTCTCCTACCCACACCACCTGTGACTTCAACAAAATGATTATCCTCTTGCCAGCCTGGAAACTGCAAGCTGATAGGGAAACTCAAGCTCAAGGAGGCCAGTGGGACCACATCAGCAAGGAAGTAGCCATCTCAGTAATGCCATCCCTCTTCTTGAAGGCAGCGGGACACCTTTCTCATTGGCGAGAATGCACGGAATGACTTTCAGAGACGCAGTCCTTGACGTGACTGTCATAAGCTAACTGGTGATAATTAGATCAAATTATCAGAAGAGGCATTCCAAGGACATCTACACCAACAGCTGAAACGTTTGAAAGTGCAAGAGGGGCCAAGGAGGCTGACTGATATACCCCTCGCATTTGGTCAAAGAGAATAGCTCGTAGGCCACAGGCTTCCCAAAGGATGGTTCCCAGGCCCGGATTAAAATACACAGCATAGTTTGAAGCCGCAAGTCTTGTTCCACAAATAAGTGACACTTGATAAATGATAGCGCTCTAAAAATAATAGGTTTGATTGGGCCGTATTGTCTTTCCATGGGAGTAAAGACATTGTTCATGAAGTCGGTTACACAAAGCAAAGTGTAGCGCTAACCCCCTGAAAGGCCCACTAGTTTGTCCCAGGTTCTCTTCCCAACTTGCACAGTAGCACTGACAATCTTACGGCTCAATGGTCAGTCTTAGGGTGTCTTTTGATACTTTATTACAGTAGCGCCTTCTAGGTAGATAGGATTTTTGTAGTTAAAGGCTTGTTAGAGCCTGGGATGAGTCAGTCTGGGAGTGAGGAAGCGAGGTTACCTCAGGTCACGCTGGGAGGCGCTACAGGTCAGGGCTTCTGGAGTCCTCCCACCCTTCTAGAACATGCTGGAACTTTCTGGAAGAGGGGTGGAGGAGGGGAGGAGGCCTGGATTTGCATGTTTGGAGGAATTTGGAGAAACCACAGACAGGAGGCCTGGCAAAGTGACTGGGACAGCCCTTAAATGTGAGAAAGCCTGAACAGTGGTAGTTGTTGTTGGAGTCGGGTGGAAAATGGATTGAATGAAGGTGCTGGAGTGTGGAGCCTGGGAGGAGGCCCCAGGTAGGGGGCCTATCTACAGGCTGGCGCTGGATGGTAGGATCTCCACTGTACCACCGTCTCCTAGGGAGGACATCCTGTCAGCAAGGAAGGAGCCAGCCCAGCATAAGGCCTGAAAACAGCTGTAACCCACTAAGCTAAGGAAAAAGACAGTGTGAATACTTCTACACCCCCTGGGCCACAGAAGGGAGAGGGCAGTCAGGTGAAATACCCAGCCAGTTCTCATCTAAGACCACTCCATATTAGATTCTGGAGTCCCTTGCCCAGGTTATCTCAGGACAGTGGAGTCAGTGGATGAGGAGAGTTTCATCTGGGGTCTGAGGAGGTACACCAAAGGGGACTCCTTGCTAAAGGAGGGTATGGAAACCATACCCTCTTTAGCTCCTTGCTAGAGACTGTTGCTGATTCTGATCCCCGTTTTTGTACATTTTGCTAAGAAGTTGTCCTCAAGGTTTTACAGTTCCTCAGGTATTCTATATACACCTAGACCCCTTCCAAGTGGTTCACCCCTAATGAAATCAACAAAACAAGCTTGAGGACTGTTTTACTGACTCTGAGAGAAGGTGTGGAAAATGCGTGTTGCCTGGCTGTGCAAAGCTTGGGGGACCCAAGGGGGTAGCGCTACATTACAATTTGAACTTGGTTGGGGTGCAGGGAGCTGTGGGATACTATAATATTAATAATCAGAGGACACTGTTTGCTTTGTCTATACATCTTAAGATAGTTCCCTTTAGTGGACAGTAAGGGAGGTGAGCAGCACTGAGACCTCACATGTCCCAATTAAAGCAAGCAGGGGAACTAGTGCTCAAAGGGATAGCAGCAGCAGACAGTCACAAGGATCCTACACTCAAGCCTATTCTCACAATACAACTGGATACCTGGATGCTTATTTCCAATACCAGCCAGACACTTCTCCCTTGAATTTCCAGTTCAGATCCTCAGTTAAATCCCTTGGTATGGCTCCAGGTACTCTCCGAAAAAAGGCCCCCCCAGCTCACACTGAGCAAACCCATGCTAACTTCAGCTGTACTGCCCAGAAGGGTAGCACCACTTCAGGCTGGGTACTTCGCCTCCTGGACAGGAACCCTGCTGCTCCAGGCCCCAGACTATTTATGCAATCAATGGACACCTACTGGGCATCCTCCCCCCAGGGATTTGCCGAGGCCACATTAATATTCTGACCAAGGGTCTGTGTCTTCCAACCCACTGCATTCTAGAATCCACCAGAAGGCAGGGGAAGCAGTTAAGCCTGCAGCCAGTGAGACTCATAACCAGGAGCGGACTGACCATTTGGAAACTCGGGCACTGCCCGAGGGCCCGGGGTCAGTAGGGGACCCCATGAAATGCCCCTGGTACCTTTTTCATAGGTTTTTTTGAGTTTGGCAAGGACACAGGGGCCCCATGATACCCTTTTGCCTGGGGGTCCTATGAGTTGTCAGTCCGCCCCTGCTCAGAACAGCCAAAAATAATCATACACCGCTCTCATGATTACAAAGAACTACATTTAGACCCCTGATGTCTCATTAAAGAGAACCTCTCCCCAAAAAAATCATCACATAGGGGACTTTTTGTCCCCTATTTTATTATAAATAAATAAAAAACGTTGATTGCGCTACACATGCTACATATCACTACACACGTCAGAATGAGAGCAATAATTCTAGGCCCATTATTCATGAGTATCTCTAAACTGATGGCTTATAGGAGCTTTTAAACCCTATGGAAAATATAGGGTACTGAAGGTTGTCACCGTTTCACAGTTGCACCATATCTTTGTACTCGGTGCAACCTCATCATTTATATTTTCCCCAAAAAAAGTGGACAATTTATTGTGTTTACGTGCCCTAAAATTAACTTTAGTATATTTTTTTTAGTGAAATTTGGCATTTCCTAAACCATTGCGCTATTATCATGTGTGTCAAAACTACCACTATTTCATTCTCCAGGGTGTCTGCTTTCAGAAAATATTTAATATTTGAGGGTTTTATATGTAACCTTCACGTGTTCAAGAAAAAAAAAAAAAAAAAAAAGCAGAAACGACTCTGGCAGCGAAAGAGTTAAATGAAAACCTGGCTATGGTTAGCTATGAAAAAGATTAGCTTAGGTTCACACTAATGTGGTGCGGGAAATCCCACAATCCGGACCGTGTTTCTCCCACCGCATTCCAATTTCACCATCCCTGAGATCTGAAGTGAGCGTCAGTACAATTTTAACATCACCCCAAACACGGGTCGCAAACGCAGTGCATTTTCCTGCACCGGATCAAATGGTACAAAACAACCATGCGATCCTTTTGCATTGCGGTTCCAAAATTGATGCATGCACATCTTTGGTGCAATACGGTGCCATTTTAGCCCATTCAAAATGAGTGGGCTCAAACTGCACCGCACAGATTCGCATAGGAATGCGGCTAAAGGAAAATTCAAACAAAGGCAAAACTGAGCTTCTTACACTTTTAAATCAGATTATGTTGAGAGTAGAATTACCAGCAGTTGTGTTCCCTTGTAAAACAAAAAAAAACATAAATATATCTCAGCCGCCGTCAACAAACAAAATATTGTTTTTTTTTTCTCTTCTGGGTTTCAGCTATAACTTGTTTTTCTTGATCCTCCGTGAAACTTTCTTCAGAAATCTACGTCAATTTATTTTTATCGCATCAGCTATTTTCTATATCTTGATATAAAGAGCTGAACTCTCATCGTGAATGACACACGACAAATAATAATTCTTGTAACCAATCACACAGGACCTGACACGTTAGTCCTAATGCATACAGAATATTGCATAAGAATATGTAACCGTAATTCTGCAAAAATGTTTGTTTACATCCAGCAGGACTGATTGTAGGATAAAAGAATGCAGAGAAACGAATTTATAATACCCGGAGGGCATTGCTGACCCAATTAGATTCCAGCTGTCATTATACTTCATGCCCCTTAGGTGATGAGTCCACCTACTGACATTCTGCAGCTTCTAAAGCTAATAAAAGAGACATCATTTTACCCCGATACAAATCATTGTCGCGGCTTCAACTTGAACATACGCATCACTTTGTGGCACCAGACTGCAAAAAAAATCAGAACTGGGGAAAAGCAGAAGAGGAAATGCTAAATGAAATGTACCCAGGCAATTAACCCCTTCAACACCTGTCACTTTAACCCCCTTCCTGCTCAGGCCAATTTTCAGCTTTCAGCGCTGTCGCACTTTCAATGACAATTGCGTGGTCATGCAACACTGTACTCATGAAATGTTTATCATTTGTTTTTAGAGAGATAAAGCTTTATTTTGGTGCAATTTAATCACCACTGGGGGTTTTATTTTTTGCTAAAAAATAATTTGAAATTTGATTTTAAATTTAATTTGAATAATTTTGGAAAAAAAAATGTTTTTCCTAATCTCTGTTATAACATTTTGCAAATAATTTTTCTTATTCACTTATGTGTGCTGATGAGGCTGCACTGATGGGCACTGATGGAGTCTGATGAGGCTGCACTGATGGGCACTGATGAGGCTGCACTGATGGGCACTGATGAGGCTGCACTGATGGGCACTGATAGGTGGCACTGATGGAGTCTGATGATGCGGCACTAGTGGGCACTGATGAGGCTGTACTGATGGAGACTGATGAGGGGGCACTGATGAGGCTGCACTGATGGAGACTGATGAGGCTGCACTGATGGGCACTGATGAGACTGCACTGATGGGCACTGATAGGTGGCACTGATGGAGTCTGATGATGCGGCACTAGTGGGCACTGATGAGGCTGTACTGATGGAGACTGATGAGGGGGCACTGATGAGGCTGCACTGATGGAGACTGATGAGGCTGCACTGATGGGCACTGATGGGCACTGATGAGACTGCACTGATGGGCACTGATGAGGCTGCACTGATGGGCACTGATAGGCGGCACTGATGGAGTCTGATGAGGGGGCACTGATGGGCACTGATGAGGCTGTACTGATGGAGACTGATGAGGGGACACTGATGGGCACTGATAAGCTTCACTGATGGGTACTGATGAGGAGGCACTAATGAGACTGCACTGATGGGAACTGATAGGCAGCACTGATAGGTGGCACTGATAAGCTGAACTGATGGACACTAATAAGCTGCACTGATGAGCGCTGATTGTCACTGATGGGGCTGCACTGATAATCAGGGCACTGCCGATCAGTACCCTGCTTATCAGTATAAAGGTGCCCTGTCACAGGATCACCGCTTATCGGTTCTCCTTTTCTCATACAGTGACAACGGTGAGAAAAGGAAATGCCATTAAACGGCATTTGTTTACATGGAATCAGCTGTGATTAGACACAGCTGATCACATGGTAAATGGCCACTGTGATTTGCCCTTTACCTCGATCTGTGATTAGCTGTGTCCAAAGGACACAGTGATCACAGCATGTGCCCAGTGGGTGTGCAGGGGGGGCAGGCTTCTGGGAGGATGTCTACAGTAGTCCTCCCAGAACTAGACATATAACATCACCATTACTATTTGCATCTAGTAAATCAAACCCAATGAGTACATACAGCTATGAAAACCTGATACCAGCTCTACTTGTTCCCCATTTCGACAGAAAAATGGATGTTTGCATTTGGGTCTTCATCTACTATAATTGCATGCAGAGAACAACAAACTACCACTCTTCAACAGATTACATTGTATCATCTTATAGTGTTCTATAGTGTGATATGCACTGCTATAGTGTAATTCTGTAAATGTTATTTTATCTCCTAAGTAAGTAATTGATCATATTGAGCCTTGAAAAGTAACTCGACTTTTGTTGAGAAGAAAACACTCCCCTCCGGGTGATCTTTGTACATTGCAGGGATTTTAGCAAACTTTGTTGCAGATTCCTACCTTTTGTTATTCAGAAGAAATAGCTGTTTGTTTCTCTGTGTCCATGTCTGGAGCAGGGGTGGACTGACTATTCGAGAACTCGGGCACTGCCCGAGGGCCCGGTGTCAGTCGGGGTCCCCATGAGATGCCCCTGGTACCTTTCATTGGCTTTTTCATAGGCTTTTTTGGGTGTTGACAAGGACACAGGGGCCCCATGATCCCCTATTGCCCAGGGGCCCCATGAGTTGTCAGTCCACCCCTGGTCTGGAGTGAATGTACTTGGAGTGACTTTATAATTATCAATTAGCTGCTGCACTTGCAGGGTCCTAATGAGGAAAGTGGCAGGGTCTGCACCCCTAAAGACGTGATTTTTTTTTCCTGTGAGAGTATCTCACCAAAAAAGGTTATTTTTGTTGCAGAGGATGCTCAAAATCTGACTTGTATCTTCGTGCAGACTTCTGTGGAAATCAGTGAGCCAATCATACAAGCAGGAAATGACATATCTGGGGGGGGGGGAGGGGTCTGTATAACATCTGTATACAAAATACCTCCAGGTAGCCATACTGCATTATACAGAAAATTACAGATCTGCAGATTGAACAGGAAAGGTCATTTATAATAACATGCGATTACAATATGACTTGTGTCACAATTGTATAAGCTATATATATATATTGGGTTTTTCTTATTTGCTATTTTTTTTTCTAGGAAAGTGGAGTTACCCTTAAAGTTGGGCTAGACTAGGTAATTCTCCTTCTCAAAGTTTAATTTAAAAAGAAGTTTGGGGGAATGAAGGGGGTAGAAAACAATTAGATTTGCCGGTTTGTGATGTTTTGAGTGGTTCCATCTCTAGCAGGGCCCCCTGAGGGGAGAGTTCTATGGTAATGACGGCAGGTGGTAGAGTATCTGCCAGGGCCATCTCCTGACTACTTGACGTGAGTATTATTAGAAGACATTATAAAGTAGTTTTAAGAGGCGGAGGTATGGCAGGTTACAGGAGGGGTCATTCTATTCTGGCTGGGGAAAACCGTGAACTTTTCACTGAAATCATTAGCAGCAACTGCTCGGGGCAGCTGTGGCACTCGCTCAGCACAAGGGACCCGATCTTAATAATAGAAACACTCACACCGGCCACCCATTGCGGCCACTTTCTGGCCAATTGTAAAAATGAACACAGCTCTTCTCCTCGCCCTCCACCTTTGTAAATTGAAAAGAGGATGTGTGTCCTTCACAGGAAGGTGCATAGTAAAGTAGCCATCAGCCTCCCTCTTAGATTGTAAGCTCCCAGGATCAGGGCCCTCCTAACCCTCTTGTATTGAACTGTATTGTTGCTGTATTGTCTCCCGTTATATTGTAAAGTGCTGAGCAAACTGTCGGCGCCATAAATCCTGTATAATAATAATAATAATATAAATCCTGTATAATAATAATAATAATCAGCCCAATCACTGAAATCCTTTATATGCTATAACACGTTGAATCCATTATTAACCTCCCTAGCGGTCTGATTATGTCCATATTTCTGTGCTCAAAGCGGTACATTTTTTTCCGTGGAAATATGTTGTTTTTTTTATTGTAGGCCTGTAATTCTGAGGAATAACTCACTGAAATCTGTCCGAACAAGAGTCTAGTAAACATCCCGGGGATGATAAAACTTGAAACACGAAAGCATAAGTTATAATATAATAAATAATCATAAAAAATAATAATATAATTATAAGAAATTTAATTCAATAATGTCATCAAACCAAAAACACTGAAATGTGAAATAGAGCGCCAAGTTCACACATCGCTGAGCAAAGTCGCAGAATCGTTTTCAGTGTCTGATGAGGAATTTCCCCCACAAATCATTATCACTCAATTCTGCAAGTGGTTCTGATTTACTATCGCTGTTCTCTAGCCGGTCTAAAACCGCGTCTGACCTAAAGGGACGCTTTTTGGACGCCATGGACGTTTCTCAGTTTCCAGGCAGAAAGAACAGTAAAAATGCAGGCAGGGCGCCGGACAAAGCACTCGGGGCAAAATGTATGTGAAATGGTTTGATACAGTAATGGAATACTATCAGATTTTAGTGCATTGAGTGAATGTCACATTTTTACATTTTTGAACTTCCCGCTGGTTCCATCCCCCGTACGTCCCGACGCTCGCAGGGAACGGAACCTGTAAGATAGATGCCAGCATCGGCCGGAGGACATGGCCGGGGATGCTGCAGGGGGGACATTGTGGGAGTGCAGGACAAGGTAAGTGCTGGAGGGATCCCGGAGCAATGGTGAGTGTAGCTCAGGGTTACCGCTTCTGGTACTGAAAGTTAACCCCGAGCTACACTCGGGAATACCGCCAGGGGGGTTAAGGTCATTTGTAATCTTTTTTGACCCAAGGTTCACACTTATGCAGATTTCAGTGCGTTTTCCAGCTTGCAGAAATGCAAAACAGTGCATTTAAGGAATATGTTCACCTTTTGGACCAAAATAATAAATGCACATTTTTTTGCAGGTAAAAAAATGTGCATTCATTATTTTTGTCCAAAGGAGCCTGGAAAGCATTGCAGCTGCGATCAGTAGATTGCTGATGCCATGCAGGTCTCCTGCAGATCTGTCAAAATACCTTCTTTCCGTACGGGATGTGTGGGAATGCACGGTGAAGCAGATATACTTACAGGAAGCTTCAATGAACTACCACGGTGCTCCATAGTGCTGTGGTAGTTAATTGAAAGCTACCAGGCCACAGCCGCTAAGGCTGTCTGGACTTGCAGTTCATTCATTCACTGAAGTCCGTGAATGAATAATGCAACCGCAAATTTGACATATAGTACGGGGAAACTTCTCCCTGTACTATCTGTCACGGGGGGGGGGGGGGGTTGTGCATGGCTGAGACTATGGGAACATGTTACATGTTCCACCCAGGGGCGGACTGACCATTTGGAAACTAGGGCACTGCCCGAGGGCCCGGGGTCAGTAGGGGACCCCATGAGATGCCCCTGGTACCTTTTTCATAGGCTTTTTTGAGTTTGGGCAAGGACACAGGGGCCCCATGATCCCCTATTGCCCGGGGGCCCCATGAGTTGTCAGTCCGCCCCTGGTTCCACCCTAAACAGGTGGAACATGTAAGATGTTCCCAAGGTGAACTTATCCTTTAACATGTTTTTCTATGGATCTAGTTCACATCTGTGTGTTTTGAGCCAGTGCGTTTTTTTTTTTTTTAAAGGGTCAGGGATTTATTTTCCTGCAGCAGATTGCATTTAATAGACTTCAATTTGATGCATTTTGCAGGGGTTTTTTTGCTAATAGAAAAGTATGACAGTTCTGTTCATGTAGTTAGACTTTGATGCGACGTTACACTCTCTGGCACTCAAGTAGCATCAAAGTCGCATCAAACTAGTGCAGGAACCTTTATGTGACTAAAGTCGCATGTTACGGTTGGGGTTAAGGGTTATTGTTAAGGGTAGGGAAGCACCGATACCCTCTTCTGATCGGCGAGTACGAGTACCAATACTTTCAGTCAAGTACTCGCCAATACTGAGTACTGATGCTTTTGCATCAATGCAAAATGTATGGACACAAATTGCACAGCAAAGAATAGCATGCGATGTGGATGGGAATGCAATTCCTGTCCAAATCGCATGCGGTTTCCCCACTGCTCCTGTGTGAACCCCGGCTTGTCATAGTTCACACAGGAGCGGTGCAGGAAACCTCCCTGCACTGATCCCATGCTGTCAAAAAAGGAAAAGCTGGGGATTTATACCCCCCATGGCTTCTTTCCTCCTTTCTTCCTTTTAGTGCAGCAATGACAGTACAGGCTAGACGTATTTTGATTGGTTAGCACCGCTAAGTTGCTGATCAATCAATAGCTTCTAGACCAGGAATGGGCAAACTACGGCCCGCGGGCCGTATACAGCCCGGCGGACCTTTTAATCCGGCCCGCGGAGCGTGATACAAAAAAAAAACAGCCAGGGCAGGCAAACATTTGCATCATTCAGCACGGTCAAATGCAATGATTGGCCAGTCTCGCTGCCACTCACATCCTGATAGCCAGTGATTGGCTGTCAGGATGTGTGTAGGCGGGGCAGCGTGACGAACGTGAGAGGAGCTAGGCTCCTCTCACAGTCCACCCTGAAGACCGGAACGGCGTGGGAACACGGCGAGAGGAACGCGCGGAGCAAAGGTAATTTAATTTATATTAATTCACACATACACATCATTCATCTACTCTTGGTCCGGCCCCCGGGTCCAATATATGAACCCATTGCGGCCCTCAAGTCAAAAAGTTTGCCCACCCCTGTTCTAGACCGTACTGTCATCCCTGCAAGGAGAGGAGAGAAAGCCGCTTCACAGGTCTGGAGATCTGAAATCCCTGCAGCTTTCTCTCCTCTCCTTGCAGGGATGCCTTTATTGTCACTCTTTGATGTCAAAGTCCTCATAGCCTGTAGGAGACAGTAGATGTACAATCACTTCTTCAACATGGTCCATGAGAAACACATTTTGCATCTTGGCCAAAGCAAAGTAAGAAATACATCTGCCTTAAAAGTGTTCTCCATAAAGGTACTGAGTATCAGTAGTAAAGATCTAAAAAGACCTTCATGGTTCAAACTTGAAACATTATAGCATTCAGTTTACTTCACAAACCCCCATTGCACATCACCAGCTATTATTATGCTAATTAATATACATTGTGAAAAATGACTCCTGACAAAGCTATGCCCTTTGGTGTGTGATTTCACTCCACTGACCTACAGAGCTTGTTGCTAAAGTCTGAAGCAGAAACCCATAGATGTGATTTACAGCTCTCTGTTGTGCCTGATTTTATGGAGGGCAACCTATCACATTGTCAGCAGGGTAAACAAACAGATCCATAAAACCTTCCTCCTACCACCCGAAGAGAATACATAAAACAATTAACCCTACATAGATGAATTGATTACTTACATTTGTCTCCAATTCCAAAGACAATAGCTGACCAGATCATAAAATCAGCCTATTTGCGTATTGGATGTCAAAAATGTGCATACAGAAAACATAACGTGTGTTTATACAGACTGAGGTGCAAACCATAAAGTAGGAACCTGTTATGGTAATAGCTGTTGTGTGACCGTAATAATTTGAAGCCAAACATTAGTGACATCTTTAAGGAGTTTACAGACTATAGAGATGTTTGCCTTATTGGGTCTGGGAATGATGACCTGTTTGTAGGCCTCTCAGTGACCCTGACCAATGATCATTGGATGAGCCTTCTTGGGGAAAACTTGATCAGCTGGGAAAATTCAGTCCCATCACAGACACACTTCATAGTTTTTATGTAGCCCATCCATTTACTAAAGGATGGTGACATCACCAAGATGCTTCATGTTCATTAGAAGGCAATCTATGCGTTCATTAGAGACCAGTGACATCACCGAGACTCTTCATATTCATGAGAACATAGCCTATCCATTTACTAGAGACCAGCGACATCACCGAGACTCTTCATATTTATGAGAACACAGCCTATCAATTTACTGAAGTCTAATGACATCACTGAGACTCTTCATATTCATAATAATGCAGCCTATCCATCACTAGAGACCAGTGACATCACTGAGACTCTTCCTATTCATAAGTGCGCAGCCTATCCATCACTAGAGACCAGTGACATCACTGAGACTCTTCCTATTCATAAGTGCGCAGCCTATCCATCACTAGAGACCAGTGACATCACCGAGACTCTTCATATTCATGAGAACGCAGCCTATCCATTCACTAGAGACCAGTGACATCACTGAGACCCTTCACATTCATGAGATCACAGCCTATCCATCACTAGAGACCAGTGACATCACCGAGACCCTTCATATTCATGAGAACGCAGCCTATCCAATCACTAGAGACCAGTGACATCACAGAGACCCTTCATATTCATGAGAATGCGCCTATCCATTTACTAGAGGCAAGTGGCATCACCGAGACCCTTCATATTCATGAGAACACAGCCTATCCATTTACTAAAGACCAGTGACATCACCGAGACCCTTCATATTCATGAGAACACAGCCTATCCATTCACTAAAGACCAGTGACATCACCGAGACCCTTCATATTCATGAGAACGTATCCTATCCATCACTAGAGACCAGTGACATCACCGAGACCCTTCATATTCATGAGAATGCAGCCTATCCATTCACTAGAGACCAGTGACATCCCTGAGACCCTTCATATTCATGAGAACGCAGCCTATCCATCACTAGAGACCAGTGACATCACAGAGACCCTTCATATTCATGAGATCACAGTCTATCCATCACTAGAGATCAGTGACATCACCGAGACCCTTCATATTCATGAGCATGCGCCTATCCATTTACTAAAGACCAGTGACATCACCGAGACTCTTCATATTCATGAGAACGCAGCCTATCCATTCACTAGAGACCAGTGACATCAGCAAAACTCTTCATATTCATGAAAACAGCCTATCCATTCACTAGAGACATAACATCTGTTTTGGTGCCCCCAGTAGGTTATATGGGCTCAGCCAAGGCACGGAGTCTAAGCACCAGCAGGTTTTCCCCAGGGAGCTCTTGATGGTATAGATACTGCAAGCACCTTTGGAAATACTAACAATGATTCTGGGAATGCCATTGGAAGTCCTAGTAGGGATTCTGTGAACAGCATTGGAGGCACTGGCAAGGAGAGTAAGAGTTCTGGAAATCTTGAAAATGATTCAGGAAAGCGTAGCAAGGATTGAAAGTAGAAGTTCTGGTGGTCCTGGCAGACGTCCTGGAGGATCTGGAAATACTGTAATAACACCAATGAGAATACAATAAAATGGCACACATTTGAACACTGACTCGCATATAGTGAGCTTCTCTTAGTGAAAAATGGCTTCAGCTTGGTCTCCTACCCATGGGAGAACCCCCACTAACATGTTTCATCCAGTATCGGCTTAAATTAAGCTCTTCGATTAAGCCCCTACTAGGCGAAACATGTTAGAGGGGGTTCTCCCATGGGTAGAAGACCAAGCTGAAGCCATTTGTAACTCAGAGGAGCTCACTATATGCCTAGGCAGTGTGCAGACGGGTGCCATTTTGTTATAGTCCTTTGACAAGCCAGTTTTCAACCCGACCAGCACCTGCAATAATTGTGGTCCATCAGCTGGGATAACAGATTGGGACATTCAAGTGGTGTTAATTTTATTTGGTATTTGGTCTACTAGCATCATTTAAATACCTCATATTTTTAGAAAGCACCCTGTCCATTCAATAGAGACCAGTGACATCACTGACGTATGAGAATGCTGGCTTTGAACAAATTAAAATAAGATTTTTTTTCTGGTGTCTTGCAGCCATTGCAGTGATCTGTCTCTACAGCTGGTGGATGAGATGATGATGATGATATCCTGAGATTGTCTGCTATGTGAGATGAGTTGTTGGTGACAGTTTGCTGGCCAGGCACATGGAGTCTCTGAGACAATTTGGGAGCAGGCTTACTTCACTAAGAATTCAGCACCAGTTTCAGCTGTCACTGACCTCCGAGGGTCGTGAGAAAATTTCATTGGAGACCCGTGAATGCAGCCAGTGGTGCTCCTGGAATCCACAGCGCTCATCCCTGATAATTCAGGTATGTACAGCTTGCAGCAATGCCATCTACCAGAGATTTGTAAGTGTCATATATACTATGCCATGGCAACCAATGATTGCCACCATGTTCATGTCTTTATTTAATTTTTTTCCTTTATGTTCACCTGATGATCCTACAAATAGCACACTTTGGGGTTGATTTACTAAAGGCAAATGACTGCATCTTGCAAGTGCAGTTACACTCTACAAGGGCATTTGCACTGACAGGGATGCTTACAATGATCAGCTTTTATTTATGTAAAATAAAAACTATTTCTGTAACTGCTTTTAAAGCCACATTCACGCCTATGTGACACGCCGCTTCTTTTACTGTGTTTTTGGCACATTTATAGCATAACAGCGTAGGGCAGCCCATTCACTTATACTCTCTTTTGGCACTGAGCCACGTTGTTAAGCGACAAAAATGGGACTGCTACCTGCGTTTGGGGTGCCATTAAGAAATACTGCACGTTTCTGCCCATGTTACTTAGGTGTGATACCGCCTTAAGTGTGTGCTTGAGTTTGGCTTCAATTTGTTAGTGTATCTAAAGCTGCTAGTCCATCTAACACTCCCCTCCCCCCCAGACTGACAATGCTGCTGTCCAAATGTGCCTCCTGTGCTCCTTCATCCAGAGTTGAGGCACTCTAATATAGGAGGTGTGTTACTGAACCAGATTACCAGGTAAAAAAAAGAGATGAAAAAGGCCCCAAAAAGAAAACTAATGCAGCTACCATATCTAATGATTGGTTAGCTGCAATATATTACATTTTTGGTTTTGAGTTTAAAGTGTTACTAAACCCAGGACCCTGCATTCACTATATCCTCTCTCCCCGGACCCCGCATTCACTATATCCGCTCTCCCCAGACTCCGCATTCACTATATCCGCTCTCCCCGGACCCAGCATTCACTATATCCTCTCTCCCCGGACCCCACATTCACTATATCCGCTCTCCCCGGACCCCGCATTCACTATATCTGCTCTCCCCAGACTCCGCATTCACTATATCCGCTCTCCCCGGACCCCGCATTCACTATATCCTCTCTCCCCGGACCCCGCATTCACTATATCCGCTCTCCCCGGACCCCGCATTCATTATATCCGCTCTCCCCGGACCCCGCATTCACTACATCCGCTCTCCCCGGACCCCGCATTCACTACATCTGCTCTCCCCGGACCCCGCATTCACTACATCCGCTCTCCCCGGACCCCGCATTCACTACATCCGCTCTCCCCGGACCCCGCATTCACTACATCCGCTCTCCCCGGACCCCGCATTCACTATATCCGCTCTCCACGGACCCTGCTTTCACTATATCTACTATCCCCGGACCCCGCATTCACTATATCCGCTCTCCCAGGACCCTGCATTCACTATGTGCGCTCTCCCTGGACCCTGCATTCAGTATATCCACTCTCCCCGGAGAGTGGGAGGAGACTGGAGTACCTGAAGGAAAACCCACACAGGCACAGAGAGAACATGCAAACTCCAGGCAGGTGGTGCCATGGTTGGGATTTGAACCAACAACCCGAGTACTGCCAGGCGGAAGTGCTGACCATTCAGCCACTGTGCTGCCCATACCTACTGATTTTACTGTTGTGGGTTTAGTAACACTTTAAAGTTTGTATGAGATTTTAATGATTGCATATACATCTAGTATATAAAGTAGATCGCTACGTATTAGGATTTCTTTTTTTTAAATAAAGTTCTCTTCTGCAGTTTATAATTCTCTCTTTCGAGGTTTTGTAAATATAAAAATAATAACAAAAATGTAACAAAGTAGTAGCGTATAGTAGACTGAACAACCATGCGTGCAGCTTGCTGAGCGGAGGGGTTAAGAAGATAATGATATAAACTGGAAAGTTTGCTCAGGTTTTTTCGCTCTCTCTGGTAAGCCAATCGCTATGGAAACGGGCAAACTTCATGAAAACTGGCTGCCAAACTGCCTGCGAACAAAGCTTAGAACTGGCTGTCTCTCCACACCAGCAGATTCAGAATACAATCAATGCTTTCTCCATTTCTCTTTCTTGAGATATTTATTTTTCCTGCCCTGGACGAGACCTCGAGCAGAATCCAGGATTTTTTCTGTCGCAGATCTGGTGCTCTCTTTGTATTTTTATGTTATTATTATTATAGGCAGGTTGGAAGGGGGACGCCAAGTCCTGCATGAGCCAGTGATCCGGAGAGGTGGAACTATTTTCTTTTACTTGAGTTTCCCCATATGTAAAGTTCTTGTTTCTCCAACTACCGGCGTTCCGTGCCGGGCCCCGGGGACGCAGGTGCTTCCTGCTGACTGCAGATTATTTTTATTATAATCCTTGTGTTTTTATGAGGTTTAGGGCTCTACGCACAGCTGACGAATTCATGGTCCCATTCTAGAGAAGAACAGAAGTGCTCAGCAGTTTAAGAGAAAGTCGTTCAAGAGATGAGAGGGAGCCGTTTGTTTAAGAGTTGGAGGGCAGCTGAAGTCCTTAAAGTGTATGTAAACCCCAACAATGAACTTCTCTTATTTGCTCTCCCTTGGTCTGTTATATATAACAGCATTTCTCAAACTTTTCACAGTCGCGACACCCTTTAAAAGTATGCAAAATATGGAGGCTCCTTAGTCTAAAATGTAAAAAATGTAAATGTTACTTATCAATGAGAAACTCGAACCAGGTACAATGCACACAAACTGCTCCTCTTCCCATTACATCTGGGGTCCTCCCAATGCATCAAAGTCCCCCCTTCACATCACAGTCTCCCTATCACATCAGAGGTCCCTCCATCACACCGGAGGTCCCCACATCATGTCAAAGCCCCTCCTCCACATCATAGGCCCCCCATAACATTAGAGGTCCCCCCATGATGACAGAGGTCCCCACATCATGTCAGAGACTAACTTTCACCTCATAGACCCCCCATAACATCAAAGGTCCCCCAATCACACCAGAAGCCACCACATCATGTCAGAGCCCCACCTTCTCATCATAGGCCGCCCATAACATCAGAGGTCCCCTCATCACATCCGAGGTCCCCTCATCACATCTGAGGTCCCCTCATCACACCAGAGCTCTACCTTCACATCATAGCCCCCCCTTCTCCATCACACCAGAGGTCCCCACATTATGTCAGATCCCCACCTTCACTTCATAGGCCCCCTTTAACATTAGAGGTCCCCCCATCACAGCAGAGCCCCCCTTCAAATCAATGGTCACCTTTCACATCAGAGGTCCCCCCATCACACCAGAGGTCCCCACTTCATGTCAGAGCCCCACCTTCACATCATAGGCCCCCCATAACATCAGAGGTCCCCCCATCACACCAGAGGCCCCCATATCATGTCAGAGCCCCACCTTCACATCATAGGCCCCCCATAACATCAGAGGTCCCCTCATCACGTCAGAAGTCCCCCCATCACATCTGTGGTCCCCCATCACATATGAGGTCCCCTAATCATGCCAAAGCTTCACCTTTACATCATAGCCCCCCCCCTTCCCCATCATACCAGAGGTCCCCACATTATGTCAGAGCCCCACCTTCACCTCATAGGCCCCCCATAACATCAGAGGCCTCCCCATCACAGCAGAGCCCCCTTCAAATCAATGGTCCCCTTTCACATCAGAGGCCCCCCTTCACACCAGAGGTTCCACATCATGTCAGAGCCCCACCTTCACATCATAGGCCCCCCATAACATCAGAGGTCCCTACATCATGTCAGAGACCAACCTTCTCCTCATAGGTCCCCCTATAACATCAAAGGTCCCCCATCACACCAGAGGCCCCCACATCATGTCAGAGCCCCACCTTCACATCATAGGTCCCCCATAAAATCAGAGGCCCCCACATCATGTCAGAGCCCCATCTTCGCATCAGTGGTCTCCATCACATCACAGCCCCACCCCATACATCAGCACCTCCCTATAGATTAGAGTCCTCCCTATACATCAGAGCACCCCCATCTGTCAGATTCCTCAATCACATTAGATTCCCCCCATCACCAAGTCTTATCACATCAGAGTCCAGCCATCAGGGAGCCCCTCCATCCTCTTCTCCCCCCAGACTGACAGTGCTGCTGTCCAAAGGTGACTCCTGTGCTCCAGAGTGGGGGCGCTCTAATACAGGAAGTGTGTTACTGGCCAGATCACCAGGTGCAAACAGAAATTGATAAGCTGCAATATAATACATTTTTGGTTTGGGGTTTAATACTGCTTTAACGATGACTGTAGAACTGGCCTTGACCTTATCAACTCCTACATTTTTTTCAGCAACTATTATCCTGATAATACAAAGGTTTATTTTCATGTATACAACAGTATCAGTATGTGTCTCTTCTTTGTACACAATACATAGAAATATACTCTATTGACCAGTAAACCACACAATATTAAAATACCCATCATTTGCAGATTTAGTTTCCTTTAAGCTCTGCAATACAATAAATATGCTGATTTGTATAGATCAAGGGCCAACATCCATTTGCTGTTTGTAACCCTATAGTGCACAGATAGCAGATCATTGTTCTATTGTTACCTACTTGGAAAAAAAGTATCCCATTTGTTCCAAAAGCACCTGTTACAGATAATGGAATTTTTATGTTCAGCAGTACACACAATAGTAAAAATACCGATAGATTGTGATTGATTTTTTGTAATATTCAATGGGAAACTCTGCACTTAGAAATATCTATTAAAAAAAATGTCCTGTGATGCCAACTCCAAGAAATATGTATACAAAAAATATAAAACATAACATTAACACATAACTTCAAAACAATCCATATGTACAAAAACATACCCAGAAGTGCAAACAAAAGAATAAGTCCCAAATATCCATTCAAAAAAATATGGCCAAAAATATTTGCACCCCTGCATTTCAATCAGATAATGATCCACTTCGCCCAGAACATTGTTGCAATTACAAATGTTTCGGCATTCTCATGTTTATTTCTGTTATTTGTATTGGTATGAAACAAACAAGTGGAGAGACAAAATGCCAGATCTGACACATTCCATGCAAACCCCCCAAAATAGACTGGACAAAATTATTGGCACCCTCAATATAATATTTGGTAGCACTCCCCTTGGAAAGAATAACTGAAATCAATGGCTTCCTGTAACCTTCAATGAGTTTCCTCCACCGCTCTACTGGAATTTTGGAGCACTCTTCTTTCACCAACTGCTCCAGGTCTGGCAGATTGGAAGGGTTCCTTTTCCCAACTGCTGTTTTGACATCTCATCACAGGAGCTCAATGGGATTGAGATCTGGACTCATTGCTGGCCAGTGTAGTCCAGCGCTTTGTCTGAAACCATTTCTAGGGGCTTTTTGACATGTGCTTTGGGTCATTGTTCTGCTGCATGACCCATGGACTCTGACAGAGACCCAACTTTCTGACACCGGGCCCTGCAGTGCACCCCAGAATTCTTTGGTTGTCTTCAGATTTCATAATGCCATGCACACGAACAAGACATCCAGTACCTGAAGCAGCAAAGCAACCCCAAAATACCAGTAACCCACCACCACCATGTGTGACTGGAGGGACTGGATTCTTTTCTTTAACAGCCTCATTGCTTTTTCTGAAAACAGTAGAATGATGGGAGTGATGGAATGCCTGTTACTCAGATTGGGTCAGAGTATTGCTTCCTTGCTACTGGGACACAGGACCAAGGTATTATAGCTGGGCATCGCACCCAAGTCTAGACAAGACTAGCTTAGATGCCAAACTGGAGCTCTTTATTGAACAGAAAACACAGGTTTTTATACAATCCAGAAATAGGGGCAGTGCCCCCACATGAACAATAAAACAAATATTACACACTGAGATAAACATCCCACACCGATTAGTTAAGAACTTGAGAACAACAGTACAGCCAACAGTTAACAGTGATCTAATTAACAGTAAGCTAATCAACAGCCAGGCACTCAATGCCAATGCTTTGATTAATCAGAGAGCCCACCGCAGACATCTCAGCAACAAACCCACCCCTGAATACACAATGTCCAATACACATGCTGTTTTTCAAGTGTTTGCTTTCACTTGCATAATTTTGTCCATTAGATTTTTGGGGTTTTGCGTGCAATGTGTCAGATTTGGCTTTTTGTTTCTCCACTTTTTTTGTGTCATACCAATACAAACCAAAGCCAAGTGCATTTTGCTACAAGACACACGACTGCTACCCGCATTTGCGCTACCATTAAGAAATACGCAGAAATACGCAAGTGGCGCCCCCACTTTCGGTAATGCGGACAGATATGTGCATTTCTGACTGTGTTTCCGCTACACCCAGATGTGATTGGAACCTAACAGCATAGGGATGACATTTAAAATGAATGGCATGGCATGCATGGTCCAGTAACGCCTGTGTGAATCTGAAAATGGCCACTGAGTTCACTTTAAGTAGAGACGTAAAAACTGTGTTTCAGTTGAATTTATTTCTAGAGACGCATGCCTGCATTAGTAAAAGGAATTAATGTACAGGTGTATCCACTGCCAACGGAAAAATGTGCTCATGTTCTAAAATTACTGCATTCTTGAAAATCCAGACAGGAATATAAAAATGCAATCTTTAACTATCCAGACAAAATTGTGCATAAAAGACGCATTTTACTTAAAGCGTTTAATATTACCATCCACCTCAATAAAGGAGAAAATATCATGAAAATATTTGAAGGTCTCCGTCAGATCATTCTTCTAGACGTTCATGAAAAAATGTCAAGCAGTCAGACCTCAAAGCTCTTTTTATTAGACCTCTTAGAAATAGTCTTCGTATTTCTGTATTAAGTCTGATCTCTGAGATCGGGTTCTGGAGGTCTGTAGAGAAATAACAGAGGCAATGACCCGAGCCGTGCTTGACTGGACTTACAATGAAACTAGTGTAGCCCTCTTTTGGAGGGAAGGTTATGAGAAATGGCCCTCCCCCAAAACAGGATATTGCACTAAACCTGTATGTAAATAAGAGAACTAGAACCTTCACTAAGTGGAAGAGTCTGATTGGTATTAAAGTTGGCAGTGCCTCCACCCAGGACACGGCCTCTACTGCCACCAGCACAAAACATTAGCCATAAGCACAGAGATGCACACCAGTACAGAAATAATACAAGCTTTATATAAGAAAAGATTATTATTATTATTACATTATATACAGGATTTACATAGCACCAACAATTTGTGCAGCATAAAGGGACACAGTACAATTACAATACAGTTCAATACAGAAGGAATAGGAGGACCCTGCTCATGGAGCTTACAATCTAAAGGGAGGAGGAGGAGGTGGCACAAAAGGTAATAGCTATGGGATATAATCTGATGGAGGTGGCCAAAGTACAGTTTTTAGGTGGAGGAGGGGTAGGCTTCCCTGAATAAATTAATTTTCAAGGATCACCTAAAGAGCTGATAGGGTAGGAGCTGACTAGACATATTATGATAAGGAGATCTAAAGGATGGGAGAGGTTCTGGAAAAGTCCTGGAGACAAGCGTGGGATGAGGTAACAAGAGAGATTTTTTTTTTCTTTGGAAAGTCTGCGGAAATGCGACAAACGAAAACCCGTAAGTGGACAAAAAACGTGCTAGTGCAAAACCAACACAAAAAAGTGCACTTAGGGAGAGGTAACAAGAGAGATGTCTTGGAAATAGAAGAAAAGACAATTTGGGCAAAATCTTGAGATGAGGTTGGTGATGTAGTTGGAGGCAGTGTTGTGGATGGCTTTGTATGTTATGGTTAGTATTTTGAATTTTATACATTCAGCTACTGGAAGCCAGTGAAGGGATTGGCAGAGAGGAGCAGCCACAGATCTGTTAGTAGGGTGAACTACAAAAAAACAAAAGATGAATACCGGTACATACATCCTATGTACAAACAATTATCATCAGCAAAAGGGCCAATAGGAGTCCTGGTGGAATTGTGAACATACAACTGGCTATATATAGCTATTAATAAAGATACCTCCAGATCAATGTTGAAGCAAAGTCCACTTTTAGGGGGCCCTGAGGATGATCGCAATGCAACATCCATCTTTGTGTCACAGACCTGAAGACAAGATTTGAGATGATGGGGAGATCCTCTAACTGTAATCCAACCAGCCTTGAACAGAGCTTCTCACCAGCAGGAACTGTGCTGAGGCACTGGAACTCAGACTCAGCTGCTCTGCACTTTATTCCCTCCCTAGTAGTTTATAATATTATTATTACACAGTATTTATATAGCACCAACAGTTTGCTCAGCGCTGTACATTACAATGGGAGACAATACACGAGACAGTACAATAACAATACAATGCAATACACGAGGGGTTTGAGGGCCCTTTTCCTTGGAGCTTACAATCTAGGAGGGAGGGGATAGTGGTACGGGAGGGATAGTTGTGGGGGATGGAGTGGTAGGAAGAGTGGAGGAGATCGGCAATTAGGCTTCCCTGAAGAGATGGGTTTTCAGGGTGCGCCTAAAGGAGAGGAGACTAGGTGAAAGTCTGATGGATTAGGGTAGGGAGTTCCAGAGGATGGGGGAAGCCCTGGAGAGGTACTGGAGGTGGGCATGGGAGGAGGAGACCAGGGAACTAGAGAGAAGGAGGTCTTGTGAGGAGCGGAGAGTACATTTTGGGTGGTATTTGGATATCAGGTCGGTGATGTAGCTTAGGGCCGTGTTATGGACTGCTTTGTATGTCAGTGTTAGCATTTTGAATTTGATCCATTGGGCAATCGGAATCCAGTGGAGGGATTTGCAGAGAGGGGTGGCGGATACGGAGCTATTAATAAGGTGGATGAGGCAGTATTCAGGATCGACTGAAGCGGGGATAGCCTGTGGTGAGGTAGGCCGGTGAGGAGGGAGTTACAGTAGTCAAGTCGTGATATAATAAGGGAGTGAATGAGTTGCTTAGTAGTTTCCAGGGTTAGGAACGGACGTATTTTGGAGATGTTGCGGAGGTGGAGTCTACATGAGTTTGTCAGGGATTGGACCTGAGGCTGGAAGGACAGATTGGAGTCAAGGATGACACCTAGTACTCTGGCTTGAGGGGTGGGACTGATGGTGGCATTGTTGGTTGTGATTGGGGGGGGGGGCGCGGGCTGGGGGGAATACTAGGAGCTCGGTTTTGGAGAGGTTCAGTTTGAGGAAGTGGAGTGACATCCAATCCGATATAATAGTCTCTTCTTGCTTGAACCATGGACAGGACATGTGAATGAGACCTTCTAAGGCAGCCTGTGGACTGCTTTGTTTTTCTTGAAGCCTTAACAGTGTCAGGGCTGAAGGCCTGGAGTTATCTTCTTGAGGAGCTGGCTGCGGGATTTCATCCTAGGGATTAGATCTGGAGAAGGATTGTCTCCATCACTAGCTTGTGTTCGGAGTAAGCTGGAAGCTGGAAGCTGTCCTGGGGACTTTTGAATAATGGCGCTGAATTGTGATCGCTGATGACTGTGTGCTTTGAGATATAAGTGCCAGAGGTAGATTGGACTGAGACGGCCCTCATTAGGTCTCAGAGTACTGGCCATTCTCCTGTCCTCCTGTCGCGCTACTTGAAATCACACCTATTAGGACAGTGCCATAGAAATACATCAGATGTGACTTCAGGTGCGGTTTGTAAATTGCATGTTGCACCTGAAGCAGGGGCAGACTAACAACTCATGGGGCCCCCGGGCAATAGCGGATCATGGGGCCCCTGTGTCCTTGCCCAAACTCAAAAAATCCCACAAATCCCTGGGGTGAAGGATGCCCAGTAGGTGTCCATTGATTGCATAAATAGTCTGGGGCCTGGAGCAGCAGGGTTCTTGTCCAGGAGGTGAAGTACCCAGCCTGAAGTTGTGCTACCCTTCTGGGCAGTACAGCTGAAGTTATCATGGGTTTGCTCAGTGTGAGCTGGGGGGCCTTTTTTCGGAGAGTACATATAAATGATGAGGTTGCACCGAGTACAAAGATACCCAAGATGAAAATTGGTGCAACTGTGAAACGGTGACAACCTTTAGTTCCCTATAATTTCCATAGGGTTTAAAAGCTCCTATAAGCCATCAGTTTATAGATACCCATGAATAATGGGCCTAGAATTATTGCTCTCATTCTGACGTGTGTAGTGATATGTAGCATGTGTAGCGCAATCAACGTTTTTTTATTTATTTATAATATAATAGGGGACAAAAAGTCCCCTATGTGATGATTTTTTTGGGGAGAGGTTCTCTTTAATGAGACATCAGGGGTCTAAATGTAGTTCTTTGTAATCATGAGAGCGGTGTATGATTATTTTTGGCTGTTCTGAGCAGGGGCGGACTGACAACTCATGGGGCCCCCGGGCAATAGGGGATCATGGGGCCCCTGTGTCCTTGCCCAAACTCAAAAAAGCCTATGAAAAAGGTACCAGGGGCATCTCATGGGGCCCCCTACTGACCCCGGGCCCTCGGGCAGTGCCCGAGTTTCCAAATGGTCAGTCCGCCCCTGACCTGAAGTCGCAGTGGCATGAACCAGGGCTTAATGTTAATCAAAAGTCAATTACTAAAATCTTATACAAATCTTAAAACATTTTATTAGTAAAATTAAAATAATCCCTGGTGATCCTACCATGAAAGCCCTTGTTTAGACCCTTCCTGTTACAGGGTGACAACTGTCTCTCAGTTGTGCTCCTGCATTGTAACCCTGTTACAGGCACCCCTCGTGGAGACTACACCATGCCAGCGCACATTCCGCAGGTGTTGTCACCATCAGGAAGCCAGTCCAGAGCAAAGATATGCAACATGAGTGCATGTAGACAGGAAGGGGTTGATTGACAAAAAAGTGGACCGCTTAGAATCAGGTGCAGCTGTGGATGGCAGCCAATCAGCTTCTAACTTCAGCTTGTTCAGTGAAGCTTTGACAATAAAACCTGAAAGCTGATTGGTTTCTATGCAGAGCTGCACCAGATTTTGCACTCTCCAATTTTAGTAAATAAACCACTCTGAGCATGGACAAGGTGAAAACAGTGGTTTATTTTTTGTTTTTTGTTTTTTTTTATAAAAGGTATTTTATTATAAAAAAAATTGTTGCTTTGACTTTACGTAGCAGTGTATGAAAGAAGTACTGGCACAACAGTAGCATATTTAACCATTTCAATACCGTGCAATTTTACACCTTCCTGCCCAGGCCATTTTTCAGGTTTCAGCGCTCTCACACTTTGAATGACAATTGCGCGGTACAACATTGTACCCAAACTAAAATTTTTATCATTTTCTTCACACAACTAGAGCTTTCTTTTGGTGGTATTTAATCACCGCTGGGGTTTTTATTTTTTGCTAAATTAACAAAAAAAGACCAAAAATTTTGAAAAAAAACACGTTTTTCTTTGTTTCTGTTATAAAAGTTTACAAATAAATAATTGTTCTTCATAAATTTAGGCCGAGATGTATTCTGCTACATGTCTTTGGTGAAAAAAACCCAAATTAGGATGTATTATTTAGTCTGTAGGAAAGTTATAGAGTTCACAAACTATGGGATAGATCTGAATATTGATCAATCCTGAAGTACTGACAGCCAATCTAATTTCTTGAGGTCCAAGAATGTCAGAATAGTACAGATATCCCCCAAATGTCAGAACAGTACAGATATCCCCCAAATGACCCATTTTTGCAGAGTAGACAGTCCGACGTACTTCATAAGAGGAATGGCGAGTTTTTTGAAGTTGTATTTTTTTTGTCATAATTTTTCGGAAAATTAAAAAATGTAAAAAATTATTTTCACTATTTTTTTTTTTTACATACTGTCACCAGTGCAGTACAGCGTCATCATATAACTGGCATGGCGGTGAACAGGGACACTGACTGGTGACAGTATGAAAAAAAAAAAATATATATATGTATATATTTTTTTTATTTTATTATTTTTAATTTTTTATTACATTTTTTTTATGTTTTTTTAAGATTTTTTTTCATATTTTACTATGACCAAAGTAGTACAATGTTACCATAGTAACATTGTACTACTTTGGGGAGGTGATCAGTATTTTTATTTTTTTTTTTTACACAATTTGCTTATAGCAAAGAATTACTTTGCTATAAGCAAGCATTTACCTGAATGAAATCGATTCATTCAGTTTTTTTTTTTTTGTGCTTAGCTGTGATTTGGTCACAGCTAATCACATGACATGTGCATGTGATTAGCTGTGACCATTCACAGCTGGGCACTAGTATACAATGGATGGCATGAATGAAGCCATCCATTGTATACAACTGTCATGTGACCTGCTGTGATTGGTCACAGCAGGTCACATGGTACCAGCAACGGGGGCCGGTACTCAGATCTGTCATCGGCCGTGTCCGAGGTACACGGCGGGTGACAGATCGCGCTGCTGCGAGGCTCTGCATTACCGCAAACTGCGCATGTGCGGGTGCACGCCAAATGGCGTGCACCCGGAATGCCGATGCAATTTTGAAGCCGCCAAACGGCCATTGGCCGGGCGGCTAATGGTTAATCAGTGGGGTAGATTTAGTAAAGGCAAATAGACTGTGCACCCTGCAAGGGCAGAGCTTAGTAAGTGAGGTAAAGCTTCACTTTACAAAGAATACCCAATCACATGCAAGGGAAATAAAAAAAAAAAACACAGCATTTTTGCTTGCACATGATTGGATGATGGAAGTCAGTAGAGCTTCCCGTCATTTACTGCACTCTGAAGCCACTACTCTTGTGGAGTGCGCAGTCTATTTGCCTTTAGTAAATCAACCCCGATGTGTTTTCACGGGGACTGTTGCCTGCCCTAAATCTCTCTGGGAAAGTTTCAATCCCACCCCCACGATGTAATGTTTTGCTCTCAGAGAAACGTGAGCATTTTGTTGACTCGGAGCTGGAAGGATATCAACATGGAAGATTCCATGACAACCAATAATGGGATAGATTCCACGAAGGGTGTATTAACTTTTCTCATGGACCTGCAACTTGTAATGATTTATCTGTCTCTATCTGTAGTGTTCTCTGTACAGCATTGCGGTATATGTCAGAGCTATAACAATGTATCATAATAGTGTGTGACTGTGGGGGGAACATTAGAGTGTAAGCTCCTCTGGTTCAAAAACTGATGGGATTGGCTCAGTGTTCTTTGTACAGCACTGCAGAATATGTCAGAGCTATATAAATGTATAGTGATAATAGTGTGTAACTGTGGGGGGAATTAGATTGTAAGCTCCTCTGGTGCAGAGACTGGTGTGACTGGCTCAGTGTTCCCTGTACAGCACTGCAGTATATGTCAGAGCTATATAAATGTATAATAATAGTGTGTGACTGTGGGGGGGACATTAGAGTGTAAATTTTTTGTTTATTAAGATCTTGCAAACAAAAAACATCATAAAAATCATATTTACATATATACAGAATAAAAATATGTATAATTAAACAAAACCAGCTTACTTCAGCAAAATAACAAATCCTGACCGTCACCTAAACACCCCCTCAGGCTAAGAAACGATTAAACATTCACCCCACACATTCATCCCACACATTCATCCCATACATCGATCCCATGCATGCAGCCTTTCTTCAAAAATCTGATGTTACAAAATCTAGGGGACGTGAAAGGACAGAAAGAGAAGCCACGCCCCCAGAGACTGACAGACAGCAGCTACAGGGACCTGACATTCCTCCACGCCTTTGTCCAGGCTCCCGGGCGCCACCTGTCCTTCTCAAGACCCCGAATCTTCCCAACCTCACCCAGAATGTTGTTCACCACCACCTCGACAGGAAGGATTTTTTTGCGAATGGAAACCTGACACCGTGCATTCCACGTGTGGTAACGGACTACTAAGCTAACTAGAAAAAGTGTCTCAAAATCAAAATCCCGGTGAGTCTGAAAGGCTCCGTAAGACCACTCCGCATAACTCAAGCGGGAAAGGAAAGGGATCCCCAGAGCCCCACATACCCGCTTGTAGACTTCTATATTGAAGGGGCACTGAAGCAAGAAATGGTCCATCGTCTCCTCCACTCCACCACACTCCACTCTTGGACAACCACGGTTCTCCGCAGAGCGATGCTTCAGGTTGCCCTTCACATAGAGTCTGCCATGGAACGAGAGCCAGGCCAAATCCCGAAACTTTAAAGGGATTCTCTCCAGATTCATCAAACGCAGACCCTCCCTCATAACCGGGCCTGGGCAATCCCTCAAGGCCAATGGCTCGCTAAAGGCAGATTCAACAACCCTCCTCTCCAGGGCCTTCCTAGGAAGAGATTTAATTTCCTCCGCCGTCACTCGCCATTGCCGAAGCATTTTCAGACACGGGGCAACATAAGCCGGGAGCTTACCATGTTGGACCCTCAGGCTTTTCACCGGCCCACCATTCTCCCAGCTCCGTAGAAAAGGCCTAAACCAGGACTGAAAAATACCAACCCACCCAGGCGGTTCCTCTGCCAGCATGCTACCAAAATTATGTTTCAAAAACATCAGAGAAAAGAAAACCACCGGGTTGACCATACCTAGGCCACCCATCCGCCTGGGAAGGTAGGTTACAGACCTCTTAATGAGGTTCAGTTTGTGCTTCCATAACAGCTGGAAGAAACAACTGTAGATCCGCGCATAGAGAGACACTGGCAAAACACAGACAAAGCTGACATACAGAAATACCGGGATCAGGTAAGTTTTAATCAGGTCAATCCTTTCCCTGTAAGAGAGTTTCCAATCCTTCCAGCTGGCCACCTTGGCATCGGCATCTTGTAGCCTGCTTACCCAATTTGTAAGGCCGTAATCACCGGGACCAAATCTGATGCCTAATACTTTAATTTCCTGCTGGGGCTCTGGGAAGGCGTCCGGAAGGGTAAAGCCTTCTCCATCCTCTCCCATCCAGAAAACCTCACTCTTATCCTGATTGATCTTTGAGCCAGATGCCTCAGCATACTGTTCCATCACCGAGACCACCTCCTCTGCCTCCTGCGTCCCGGAGATGAAAACAGACACGTCATCAGCATAGGCCACGACCCTCAGAGGGGGCTCCCCAGGAATGCCCAAAGGAACTCCACACAACGGTCCGCTCTCTAACCTCCGAATGAAGGGATCGATTACAAACGCATATAGCAGAGGACTCAAAGGACACCCCTGACGCACACCTGAGCCAACCTCAAAGGGTCGTCCAATCCAACCATTCACAAGCATGAAGCTTTCAGCCCCTCTGTATAAGGTCTTTAGCCAATCGATAAAGCCCCCCTCCAGGCCATACTTGCCAAGAAGCAGCCATAGGTACTCATGATTGACTCGATCAAAAGCTTTGGCCTGATCCAATGCCAGCAGGAACTTTCCCCAGCCTGCAGCCCTGCACCGCTCCAGGGCCTCCCGGACAGCTAACACCACTGAAAAAGTGCTTCTTCCCTGAACCGAACAGTGCTGATGGCGAGAAAGTAAATTGCCCGCAACAGACGATAAACGCCAGAAAATAATTTTTGCCAATATCTTCCTATCAACATTGAGAAGGCTAATGGGCCGCCAATTCTCAATTCTCGAGGAATCCTTACCCTTTGACAGAA
This sequence comes from Staurois parvus, assembly GCF_062004578.1. Taxonomy (NCBI): domain Eukaryota; kingdom Metazoa; phylum Chordata; class Amphibia; order Anura; family Ranidae; genus Staurois; species Staurois parvus. The sequence continues at coordinate 254,381 of NW_028318661.1, read as the reverse complement.
GAATCACTGCAGATTGTCGCATGGAGGGAGAGAGCGAACCCTCTCTCAGACAGCCATTAAACACCTCCACCAAATATGGGGCCAGAGTCACCTTAAAGTGCTTATAAAACTCGGCTGTCAATCCGTCTGGCCCAGGCGACTTCTTCATGGCAAGCTGATCAATAGCTTTCACCACCTCATCTGCCGTGATGTCCTCTGTCAAACTCACAAGAGAACTGCCATTTCCCAGTCCTGGAGTAGAGTCCAGAAAACCCAACATGCTTGCCCGATCGAGGTCCCTCCTACCCAGGAGGTCAGCATAATATGACCTGGAGGTTTCCAGGATCCCTGACTTGGACTTTGTCAGGGAACCCGTACTGTCAACCAGGCCAACAACTGACTTAACTGCTCTACCTTGTTTGCAGTTCTGGTAAGGGTCGGGCGAGTGATATTTCCCATAATCCCTTTCCAGAACCAAAGAGGCATGCCTGTCATATTGACACTGCCTGAGCAAGAGTTTGACCTCAGAGATCGCTTCTGGATCTCCATTATTCGAGACAAGCCGATCGAGCTTCCTCCGCAGACGCTGGTAGGTGACATACTTATCAAGCTGTTTATTCCTTCCTATGGCCTTGAAAAACCCAACGATCCTTCGTTTTGTAAGCTCCCACCCCTCGGACTTACTGCTGCAAACGTCCATGATTGATACCTGTGCCTGAAAAAAATCCTCAAAGGATTGACTCACCTTCTCATCGTCCAGGAGTGCCGAATTCAGCTTCCAGGTACCCCTCCCCTTAGGTGGTGTATCGGGGCCACTCAGAGTCACAGACAGAATACAGTGATCAGAAAACTCCACCGCCTGACACACTGGTGCCGAGAAGGCGGAGTTCCCCTTTAAAAAAAACCTATCTATTCTACTCTGACTGGAACCTCTCTGAAAAGTGAATCCCGTGTCGTCTGGGCAGCAATGAATGTGCACATCAACCAGACCTGCCTCTCTAGCTATTTTGTTTAAAAAAAACCCGTCACAGTCCAGCCTGACTCTGGTCCCTCTCCTGTCCTTAGTCCTAGTGACGGTGTTAAAGTCACCACCGAAGACAACTTGCTGGGCTGTAAAAAGGAAAGGCTTGATCTTCATGAAGAGGCATTTCCTGTCCCATTTTGTCTGGGGCCCATAGATGTTAATCAGGCGCAGGTCCTGCCCCCCCATGGAGACGTCTAAGACCATGCATCTCCCCATTTCTACCTCAATAATCCGCCGACAGGTTACCATGCCGGAAAAAAGTACCGCAACTCCAGTGTAAGGCTCGGCCGCAAGAGACCAGAAGGAGGGGCCGCGCCTCCACTCCTTCTTCGCCATATGAACATACCCCAAACTGGACAACCTGGTCTCTTGCAAAAAGAAAATGTCAGCATCAAACCTGCTGAGCAAAAATAAGGCCATGTTACGAGCGCTTACTGATTTTATGCTGGCGACATTAATGGTCGCCACCTTCAAAGGAGTGGGAACCGCCATCAGGATGATCGAGGTACCCGTTTCTTAGCCTGCTTACCCCCCTCCCTACTTGGAGACCCTACACGCTTCATAGTCCTCTGTGTTTCCTCCTCTATGGAAACCAGAGACTCATCACCTGAAGATCCCTCATCCTCCACCTCAGATAACACATCAAATGTATTTGACACCTCCACCCTCCCAGGGTCAGGTACAGGCACATCCTTCTTCCGCTTCTTCTTCCCAGACTTCCTTTTTGCCTCCAACCACTCCATATCATCATTTGATAAACCGGCCCGCAAAGCCCCCTCCCCTTCCCTTTCACCATCACCAACATCATCCACCCCACTCTCTCCACTCACCACAGCAGTCCCCCCAACCTTCACCCCAATAACCCCACCATCATTCACTCCACCCCCCAGCGCCTCACGCGCTCTGACCCTCCGACGCCGGGGAGGGGGGGTCGGTGCAACCATACACATTGGTCCAGTTCCCTCCACAGCCCCCACTACCTCTGGGGAAACTGGCACAGGAGGATCAGACACAACATCCACGGACACTGACTCAGGGGGCACAACACACGGAGATGACACATTAGAGGGACCATCAGACACTGGGACCACAGGGACAGAGACATTGGGGACCCCTGGCACAGCCTCCTTCTCCTCTGCCTCCTCCATGTCCAGACGAAAAAACTCTTCCACCAAAGCTGACTGGTTGTGCATGGCCTCAGGGCACCGGTTGTACGAATGGCCAACCTTATCCCACAGATTGCACCTGATGATATTACAATCCTTAGCCAGATTCCCCAGATCCTGACATAGGGAGCACTTCATCTCTGGGCATGAGGAGGCGAAGTGACCCCGAGAACCGCACTTATTGCAGAGCTTGGGCTGTCCAGGGTAGAACACCACAATCCTGTCCTTCCCAATGAAGGCTGAGGAGGGCAGATGCTGGACCACATTCCCACACACATACAACCTCATCTGCACCGACCACCCACCAGTCCATATCCCTCTCTCATCCACAATCTTCTTCAGGGGTGCAAGTAGCTCCCCAAATCTCCTCAGCCAGACAGCCAAGTCAGCCGAAGGAATGGACTCATTCCGTACTAGAATGGTGACCGTCTTCACTAGAGGTTGGCGTGAGACAACCTTTGGGACGAGTCCCCTCCACTCCGGCAGACCCTTATACATGTGTTCATACTTCTCCCAGAATATATCCAGAGACTCGGGGCGCACAAAGGACAGATCATATTCATAGGATCCTACAGGGCTGATCAAGGCGAAGATGTCATCCGCCCTAAACCCCATCTCCAAAATCCTGTCCACCACCGACATCCTGACCGGGGGAGCACCCCCACCCTCCCATCTGAGCTGCACCAAATTCCTCCTCCTGAAGGACAGGGGTGCAGATGGCAGACCTGCAGCAGACCTCCCCCTAGAGCTGACAACATGATGTGACCCCCTCCTCCCAGCCAGAGCCCCAGCATAGGTCTTATTTGCAGCATTAGTTGTAGTGGACCTTAAAGCTGCACCCTGCCCATTGGTTGCAGGAACCTCAGAGCCCCCGCTCTGCAAACCACCATCAGAGGCAGCAGCAGTCACTCCATCCACCAAGGAAAAAATGTCACCAGCACACCGAGGATCACCAATATGGGTCCAAAGGTTTTAATAAACCATCACATAGTTACAGCAAGGCAACGTTTCGGAGTCTCGCAGGACCCCTTCATCAGGCATGTGACAAATCGTGATAGAAACTGGAGAACTATTTAAAAAAACCATCCACCAATCAGAGTGAAGTGAAATGAGCTTGGCCCCACCCCATGATGTCATGTTCCCTCCAAAAATGTATTCAAATCAATGTAAACAGAAACAATACAAACTGCAAAAATAAATAAACAATAATCAGATGTACATAAACTGCATTCCTGGGGATATAAACATTGTGGTCACATGTGTATCATGGTACTCCCCGGATTGTAATAAAGGTGTCAGCTGAAAGCAGCGCTGGGTTCTGGAATCAACAACCAGCAGCATATATGTCCATGACAGAAGATAAAGACTGTTACCTAGAAATATGGGAGGGTTGTCTCCGATTGCCAAGTAAGCTGCAATGGGGACACACCTACAGTGGTCCTATTAGTGCAGCGGCCGACAGTTTCATAGCGACGCATGTCACCTGCATGCACCATGAGAGTTTACTACTCACACATGCGCTCAAAGACATTCCTGCACCGGTCGCCATCATCATGGAAACCCATGATGTTGGCGCCGGGAAGGACAAGGCGGAGGCAAATCGCCGGCGTCATAGAAACATATGGCGCCGACGCCACACAAACCAGTGGGTGGGCGGGGTTGCAGAGATGAGCTGTGAAGAAAAAAGAACACAAAGAAAACAGATTGAGGGCTAGTTCACACCACATGCATTTCAGTTACTTTTCATCTGCATCCAAAGATAAAGTAGTATACTATACATGGTTGCCAATGTCATAGTTCACATCAGTGTTCGTAGTTCCAGTGCGTTCCAGCTGCAGATAAAAAGCAGAACAAGCCGCATCTCACTCGTACAGAGTTGCACTAGAATACTGCAAAACGCATCAAAGCGCACCGGAGTGCACCAAAAATATGCCAATTACACATATCCCCATCTCAAATGAAAAAAGAGAGGGGAAACAAATGGACTAGAATGTATAAAAAATACTTTGGAATGCATAACAAACGCACAAGATATGCCAAAAACCGTGTCAAAACGCACAGGCAAAGACGCATCTGGAACGCATCTCGACTACGTATTCATAGTACGAACCAGCCCTGAGAATGATGATAATCAGTCCATGAATGGAGCTGGGGAAAAGTGAAAGAGAAGGGAGTGATAAAATGGAAAAAAAAAAAAAAAAAAAAAAAAAAAAAGGAATGTAAAGGGGTGACACAGCTCGCCTACTTGCAAGAAGAAAGAGAGAGACCACTGTGAATAGTGCAAATGTGAAAAATCTAAACCAAAAGTTATCTACAAAACTATATACACTTCAATCATGAGGAATCATTATAACCAAAGTTCATCTGCAATCCAAAAAGCACAAATATGATGTGTTAGTATTAAGTCCCCTCGGTTGTGTTGTGTCAAGGGTATGGATCCAATAAGCTTCACGACGGAGGAGGAAGTTGTCACGATCTCCTCCTCTCGCCAATCGACTGACGTGTTCAATGATCATGCCCCTCAATTCATGTACCTGGTGTCCTGCCGAAATAAAATGGACCGCTACGGGTTTACTCAAATCAATGGGTTCACCTTTGGTACTCTTGACTAGAGCTGTCCTAATGTCACTCCTATGTTTCTGAAATCTTCGCTTAAAGGGACCTTTTGTTTTGCCCACATAAACTAGTGAGCATGAGCATTTCAGAATATAAACGCAGTGATCCGTGTTACAGTTCAGGTAACCCTGTATCTGGTAACGTTTCCCACTGTGGGGATGTGTGAAATATTCCCCACAGATCAATGAGTTGCATACATTACAATTGTAACACTTATAGCAACCCTGTCTTTCTGAGAACTTAAATACTGCCTTAGCGTATTTGGTCCTAGGGTCCGCTTGAACTAATAAGTCACGTAGGGATCTACCTCGCTTATGCGCCATCAATGGTGGATTCTTTAAGTTGGGTGATAGAGTGTCATCAGCTCTAAGGATGTTCATGTTATGCATGACCGCTTGTTTAATACGCTCAGATGCCTGATTGAAGCCATGTATAAAGAGCGGCCTGTTGACTGCCCTAGGGCTGCCTTCAGAATCTGCCATAGCTCTGGCTAATGCCTGATCAAGTACTCGAGTAGGATAACCTCTTTCCACAAATTTTCTATACATGGCCTCAAGTTGTTCTCTCCTGTCACTCATACAGGAACAAATGCGTAACACCCTCTTGAACTGTGAGATAGGCAGGCTATCACGGAGATGCTTGGGATGTGCACTCTGGTAATGTAGTAGGGTGTTCTTGTCCGTTGGTTTTGAGAACACAGATGTCTGGAGTGTACCCTGATTGTTAGTGATCCTCACATCAAGATATGTAATGCTGTTGGGGGATATCTCGGGGTTGAAAATGATACCAGGAAAGATGCCATTAAGCTGGTCAACAAACTCATAAAAAATAGATGTTTCCCCTTTCCAGATAAGGAAGATATCATCTATATATCTTAGCCAGCATTTGACATGATCAATGAACAAAGGCATGACATAAATGTTGTGCTCCTCCATATACCCAACAAACAGATTTGCAAAGGAGGGGGCAGCAGAACTGCCCATGGCAGTGCCGCGTATTTGGGCATAGATGGTCCCCTCAAATGCAAAAAAATTGCTTTCAAGTACAAAACGTAAACAATCAATAAGATATTCACATGGGAGATTCTGGGCATTTGATCCGGACCAGAAATGTCTAACCGCCACCAAACCTGCTTCATTAGGTATACTTGTATACAAGGACGAAATGTCCATTGTTGCTAATTTCCAATTTTCATCAAATGCCGAGAATCCCCCAAGTTTATCCAAAAAATCCCCTGTGTCCCTGACATATGCCGGCAGGTTCTGAACCAATGGTTGAAGATGGAAGTCCAGTAGCTGAGCCAAAGGTTGAGTGATTGACCCTGTGCCAGAAACAATTGGCCTAAATTTTAAAGGGTTTGTGCCCTTGTGGATTTTAGGTAACCCATATATCACAGGTAGTCTTGGATGGTCATCGATCAAGAATTCAGCTGTCTCATTAGAGATCCAACCGTTGGCTTGGCCAATGTTGATGAGAGAATTCAAAGTATTCATGATGCCTTGAGTAGGATCCACAGTAAGTTGTAGGTAACTGTTAGTATCAGCTAACATTGATAACATGCCCTCCCTATAGTTTTTATAATCCATGATCACAATAGCACCGCCCTTATCCGCGGGCTTGATGATAATATTTTTATCATCCCTGAGTGTCCTTAGGGCTTTCAATTCCTCAGGGCTAAGATTAGTGCATCTCCTCATGGGCATGTCAGAGAGAACATCGTGTTTCAAAGTGCGTATATAGCAATCAATGGATTGGTATTGTCCAGGGGGCATGAATTTGCTTTTAAGTTTGAACGAATGACCTGTGGACAAAGGCATAGTTCGTGGTTGTGTATAAAAGAACTGTTTGATTTTCAATGCCCTCTCAAACTTGAACATTTCAATTTCAAAACTGAAGTCATTAAACCGTGACACAGGACAGAATGACAGACCTTTAGATAAGAGACAGGACTCACCCTTTGTGATGTGTCGGGATGATAGATTAACTACCGGACTGGTCTGCCCGTGCGTTGGCGGTTGCTGCGTGTTTGGTATCCGCGACCTCTTATTGCCCCTCCTGGTTCTGCGCCGTCTCCGACCCTTTGAAAAACTTAAAGAATCCACCATTGATGGCGCATAAGCGAGGTAGATCCCTACGTGACTTATTAGTTCAAGCGGACCCTAGGACCAAATACGCTAAGGCAGTATTTAAGTTCTCAGAAAGACAGGGTTGCTATAAGTGTTACAATTGTAATGTATGCAACTCATTGATCTGTGGGGAATATTTCACACATCCCCACAGTGGGAAACGTTACCAGATACAGGGTTACCTGAACTGTAACACGGATCACTGCGTTTATATTCTGAAATGCTCATGCTCACTAGTTTATGTGGGCAAAACAAAAGGTCCCTTTAAGCGAAGATTTCAGAAACATAGGAGTGACATTAGGACAGCTCTAGTCAAGAGTACCAAAGGTGAACCCATTGATTTGAGTAAACCCGTAGCGGTCCATTTTATTTCGGCAGGACACCAGGTACATGAATTGAGGGGCATGATCATTGAACACGTCAGTCGATTGGCGAGAGGAGGAGATCGTGACAACTTCCTCCTCCGTCGTGAAGCTTATTGGATCCATACCCTTGACACAACACAACCGAGGGGACTTAATACTAACACATCATATTTGTGCTTTTTGGATTGCAGATGAACTTTGGTTATAATGATTCCTCATGATTGAAGTGTATATAGTTTTGTAGATAACTTTTGGTTTAGATTTTTCACATTTGCACTATTCACAGTGGTCTCTCTCTTTCTTCTTGCAAGTAGGCGAGCTGTGTCACCCCTTTACATTCCTTTTTTTTTTTTTTTTTTTTTTTTTTTTCCATTTTATCACTCCCTTCTCTTTCACTTTTCCCCAGCTCCATTCATGGACTGATTATCATCATTCTCAGGGCTGGTTCGTACTATGAATACGTAGTCGAGATGCGTTCCAGATGCGTCTTTGCCTGTGCGTTTTGACACGGTTTTTGGCATATCTTGTGCGTTTGTTATGCATTCCAAAGTATTTTTTATACATTCTAGTCCATTTGTTTCCCCTCTCTTTTTTCATTTGAGATGGGGATATGTGTAATTGGCATATTTTTGGTGCACTCCGGTGCGCTTTGATGCGTTTTGCAGTATTCTAGTGCAACTCTGTACGAGTGAGATGCGGCTTGTTCTGCTTTTTATCTGCAGCTGGAACGCACTGGAACTACGAACACTGATGTGAACTATGACATTGGCAACCATGTATAGTATACTACTTTATCTTTGGATGCAGATGAAAAGTAACTGAAATGCATGTGGTGTGAACTAGCCCTCAATCTGTTTTCTTTGTGTTCTTTTTTCTTCACAGCTCATCTCTGCAACCCCGCCCACCCACTGGTTTGTGTGGCGTCGGCGCCATATGTTTCTATGACGCCGGCGATTTGCCTCCGCCTTGTCCTTCCCGGCGCCAACATCATGGGTTTCCATGATGATGGCGACCGGTGCAGGAATGTCTTTGAGCGCATGTGTGAGTAGTAAACTCTCATGGTGCATGCAGGTGACATGCGTCGCTATGAAACTGTCGGCCGCTGCACTAATAGGACCACTGTAGGTGTGTCCCCATTGCAGCTTACTTGGCAATCGGAGACAACCCTCCCATATTTCTAGGTAACAGTCTTTATCTTCTGTCATGGACATATATGCTGCTGGTTGTTGATTCCAGAACCCAGCGCTGCTTTCAGCTGACACCTTTATTACAATCCGGGGAGTACCATGATACACATGTGACCACAATGTTTATATCCCCAGGAATGCAGTTTATGTACATCTGATTATTGTTTATTTATTTTTGCAGTTTGTATTGTTTCTGTTTACATTGATTTGAATACATTTTTGGAGGGAACATGACATCATGGGGTGGGGCCAAGCTCATTTCACTTCACTCTGATTGGTGGATGGTTTTTTTAAATAGTTCTCCAGTTTCTATCACGATTTGTCACATGCCTGATGAAGGGGTCCTGCGAGACTCCGAAACGTTGCCTTGCTGTAACTATGTGATGGTTTATTAAAACCTTTGGACCCATATTGGTGATCCTCGGTGTGCTGGTGACATTTTTTCCTTGCTGATTTTGTTCGGTTCCAGCCGACGGTCACTGCAGCACCCACTCATACACACAGCCATTTTTTAACGCAGGAACGTGTGCGTTTGGATCACATACTTGCACTCCATCCACCAACACACAGGCATTCCCCTTTCCAGCATTGCAAGCACTCTTATCATCCATATGTTTCCTTTCACTCGTGGCACTACTGCTCCCAGCAGACTCACTCACACCAGATGCTCCTGTCTCCCCCTCCCCCAACATACTCCTCTTAGGCAAAAGCCTTCCACTCCTGGTCACTCTCCCCTGGGTTTCAGCAACACCTTTCAGAGTGCTGCTGACAATTTCCCTCCCACCATTTTCTGCTGCATTTGCAGCCATCAGCAGGGATTGTCCAGCAAGTGTGTCAGATCCCCCCTTTACCTTCCCCCCAGCAGAGTCCAGAGACACAGGGTTCCTGGTATCAGAGTCCACAGTCCCAGCAGAGTGCAGTCCTGCAGGCACAGCAGCCATCTTCCCTGCAGAGCTCTGTGCACACACAGGAGGATTTCCCTCCAAAACACTGCAGTGCACATGGCTGTCCACACTGGAGTCCAAACTGGCACTTTTAATAAAGCGCGGCTTTTCTGTTTTTTTCTCCTTTACAGGACCAGGTACAGAGTCCTCACCGTCATCTTCATCCTCAGAGTCCTCAGAAAAGTGGAAAGTTCTTCCAATTAGGGAAGACTCCAATTCCTCAATGTATTTTAGCAGCCCTCCGCCATATTCCTCTACCTCCTGTGCTGATCCTCCAGCTTGCTGTGGAGGGAGGGAAGCAGAGGCTGACATTTCCTCCAGGGAAGCAGATCCTGAGGTGGATGGGATAGCAGGGGCAGCATCCAGGACCCCCTCCTCACTCTCCACCCGTACTGCCACCGCCGATGCTGAATCCTTACCGGAGTCTCCTTTCATCTTCCGGAACCGTTCCTCATTACGGAACTTTTCTCTGAAAGCTCCGCTCTTCTCCTTCAGCGTCTTTACCAGATTCTGCTGCTTCTTAATGGCGACCTCCAAACCCTTCATCTCCGGCTTCATGCTCTGCCTCTTGCTGCTCCATGACTTGTCATGGAGAACTTTCTTTTTCTTGTAGTCAGTTTTCAGACTCACCAACTTTTCCTCCTCCTTTGCGATTCTCACCAGATAATCAGCAACCCGCTCTCTAAAGACAGGGAGGGATTCCCCACTTTTAGGGCCACAGCCAAGGTCTTCAGGTGCTGGTAAAGTATGGGAAGGCAAGCTGGGTCCCTCAGGGGGAGCATGGTCTGAGCCTAGCCCAGAAGAGGCCATGTTTCTGGGGCCAGGCGAGCAGGCCTGGCCCCCTAGTGTCTGGAGAGGGAGAGCAACTGCAGCACAACCTCTCTGGTGCAGAGTGGAAGCTCCTCTGGAGTAGAAACTGATGGGATTGACTCAGTGTTCTCTGTACAGCACTGTAGAATAAGTCAGAGCCAGGGGCGGACTGACAACTCATGGGGCCCCCGGGCAATAGGGGATCATGGGGCCCCTGTGTCCTTGCCCACACTCAAAAAAGCCTATGAAAAAGGTACCAGGGGCATCTCATGGGGCCCCCTACTGACCCCGGGCCCTCGGGTAGTGCCCGAGTTTCCAAATGGTCAGTCTGCCCCTGACCTGAAGTCGCAGTGGCATGAACCAGGGCTTTATGTTAATCAAAAGTCAATTACTTACAGTGCCCGAGTGCTTGAAGGGTCAGTCCGCCCCTGGTCAGAGCTATATAAATGTATAGCGATAATAGTGTGTGACTGTGGGGGAGGGGACATTAGAGTGTAAGCTCCTCTGGTGCAGAGACTGATGTGACTGGCCCAGTGTTCTCTGTACAGCGCTGCGGTATATGTCAGAGCTATATAAATGTATACTAATAATAGTGTGTGACTGTGGTGGGCATTAGAGTGTAAGCTCCTCTGGTACAGAGACTGATGTGACTGGCTCAGTGTTATATGTCCAACACTGCTGAATACGTCAGAGCTATATAAATGTATAATGATATTAATATTTTTATAATTATTATTATACAGGATGTATGTAGTGCCAACAGTTGTATATAAACATGCCTAAAAGCTCAATGGATTTACGGCTTGAGCGTCTGTCCATTGTAATGGCCAGATTTGATATTCTGGCTAATAGAATCCATAAACTTTCAAATGCTTGACACACTTAAACGCATCTAGTTGCACGTGCAGTACACTGCTTTAGATTCATTTTTTAAACTGCTGTTTCCTACCAGGAGTAGAAGGCGTTCAAAATTCAAACACTCTGTGTGCATGAGGCCTTACTGTCACCATTAAACGTATTTGTTTCGGAATGTTACAATATTTGACATATGCTAATATCAAGCAAACATTCATTTTTTTCCCATCTGAAACACATTGTACAAATTAATTCCACCCAGAGACGCTCATGTGAAACTTCTACGTCTGTCTCGAGATGGAGCAAATAACCGAGTCCGTTCATAAACAAACACAGCTTGTCAATTTCAATCTTCCTCTTGATTATTTCCGAGAATGGCGACGTCCACCACCGCCTTTCATTCTCTCTAAATCACTCTCGAATGTAACATTGTTTCAGAGCTGGGAATCTTTTCCTACTATGAATGGACAGTTGATGGTTCAGCATGGACATGTATGAAAATGCTATTTTACTTTTGTAGTCAACGTAGTTTTTACATTCAGACTGCCATGGCTTGGGAACGCGCCTGCTCGGTTGCTTGCTGTGGGGCACCCGACAGGAGGGAGAAGCCAGGAGCGCTGGCGAGGGACCCGAGAAGAGGAGGATCCGGGATCCTCTGTGCAAAACCACTGCTCAAAGCAGGTAAGTATGAAGTGTTTTTTTTAAAAAAAACAAGACTTTAGTATCACTTAAACCCTATAATGTTGCACTACCACGCTGCAATTGCATGCATTGTGATGTGGCCCTATTGAACTCAGAAGCGGTGTCAGTTTGTCAAGCTCTGCAGCCCAAGTTAAAAACGTTGGGGTTCCTGCATGTGAACAGCCCCATCTGACTGTAATTTTACAGTTCCAGTGGATGTCTGAGAGGGGTTAGGACTGCAGCTCAGCCGCCCAAAAAAACCTAAAAATGGAAAACTAAGGCAGCCGCTACATCTAATGATTGGTAAACTGCAATATATTACAGTTTATTATCCTTACTTAGGGTTTATTTTCTCAAGCCTTCAGAGAAGGTGAGATCAGTGTCCTTCTACACTGGTAGAAAACCAAAAGTCAGAGGACACTGAAGGCTGGTTACCACTCCTCTCCAGTCCCCGAGGTTTGCAGATGATGCTGCTTGTGAACCAATGAGCTTGTATACAGTGTTGCTAATTAGATGCTCATCCATCAATAACGTGGGCAATGAATGACTTTGGCTTGTCAGAAAACACCTTAGTAATTCAAGCACATCCCGAGCTGTGTGCAGCCGCCATACAAAGCTTGGACAAGCCCACTAAGGGGATTCCCAGAAGCCAAGGTCCAATGTCTAGAAAGGCACTTGGCAAAGTCTGAACAGGACAATCCTTGGACTAGTCACTTCTTCTGTCTGAGCAGCCGTGCGCAAGCTGCCATGTTGGCTCTAAAAAGTGTTACATGACTCAATACCTGGTTGGGCCATTTTATTACTGACATTTTTTTTTTAGTGGTAAACCCTACCTGGATAACATTTAGTTTTCTATGGAAATGTGTATCAAAAACAATTGTCATTGCTTTTTGTTTTAATAAAATACTGCTTTCATCTTTTTGCATAGAATTCATTAATACTCTGTAAGGATAGCTGCTTGTCTGTGTTTTCCTAATTTGTCTGGACTGCTTGGTGGAAATCTAATGATCCACGCCAGATTTGGTTCAGCTATAAATCCATTAGGTCTGCTAGTGGGCTGTAGCTGGGCCAGCGTAAGAACAGAGACCATTCCACAAGAGCCCATGATGGAATCAAGGAGGTTATGCACAACTGAAATACTTGTGTAACACTAACCCCCTTCCCCCAAGGTGGAGTTTGGTCATTTAGGTTCTCTATTCTACACCTCAACTCCACGAGAACCTCAGCCCCGCTGACACACCTCGTTGAGTGAAAGTTACTCCAAGCACTTATAGGAACACAAGTGTAGATATCTTTAACTTGGTTGTGAAACAGTACCATGAAATAATCACAAGACTGTTTGGTGGTAAATGAACTCAATGTATTGGTAAGGGTTGGAATAAATGGTGGTTTGAGCATAAATGAACACATAGAAGTTAGGTTCAGACACAGTCCACTAAACAGTATAATTACTATGCCAAATTAAATTAGAATAGAGTACTGTACCACTAAACAGGGATTAACTCATGAATCAAAAAAGTCAGCATTAAACAGTGCATATAAGCATAACTGCAATGTGACTAATAATACTATAACTAGTCTAGAGTGCACTCTAGGAGAATGGCTAGGATATGGTGAAAAGTCCCCTGAGATGTACCTCTTAGTAATAGGTGAAGGTCTCTGTGTAGCAGCTGCAAAGGGGCAGCCTTTAGTCCTAACTCTTCAGCCAGCTAGCGTTGGGGCCTAATGGTACCATTGGTGCACATTGGAATGGTTCCATACACAACTGCAAGCCGCAATATGGCTACTAGATGGCTGTATGTTTAGTTCCTAAAGGGTTCAGTCTATCTCTCTAGCAGCAGATAGTACAGCAGCAGCTCTTTACTCCCAGTGATATTGAAACTCACCATCCGGTCAGACACAGCAATTAGTCCACCCTCTGATGAATCTGGCTGTCGGTACCCCAAACTCAGCACTCCAAATCCTGCTAAGGCTGCCAATATTCAGCAGTGATGGTGTACACTGGACAGCGAAGGCAAGAGGAAGCTGTGTCTTCTACAGCATGAGAAAATACAGCTCTTTCCCCTCCCCCTGGGAAATGCAGTTCAAAAGTTCTTGATTACAATAGAATCTCTCTCCTCTGGACTACAGTTCCCACAGTGCGGTTCTGCCTGACCCAGTCTATTGAACTCTTGCTGCTCAGTGGCTCCCTCCTCCTGCTGATATAGCTGCTAACCAGTTCAGCACTGCAGAGCAACAGCTACAGAGAGCAGCTGCAGCCAGTGTTTCTCTCACGTTCCATTTATAGCCAAGCACCTAGCTACACTAAGTTTAAGTGGACAGTCCCATTAGTGCTGGCAATACACATGGCAATTTTCAGTCAACTTTAACCACTTTTGATCCAACAAGTATTGCAAATATTTTCCAAAGTAATCAACAGGAACCTGTTGCTTATGAGTTTAGTCAACAACCGAAGTTGGGTCAATGGTGAAGTTCAACCTGGTCTTGTATCAATAATTACGCCTTTTGATGCACATTATTATTATTATTATACAGTATTTATAAAGCGCCAATAGTTCGCTCAGCGCTGTACATTACAAAGGGGGACAGAACAATACCAATACAATGTGATACACGAGGGGTTCGAGGGCCCTGCTCTTTCGAGCTTACAATCTAGGAGGGAGGGGATGGTGGCACAGGAGGAGATAGCTGTGGGGGATGGAGTAGTAGGAAGAGTGGAGGAGGTCGGCACGTTAGCAGGGGGTGGGGTAGGCTTCCCTGAAGAGATGGGTTTTCAGGGTGCGCCTAAAGGAGAGGAGAGTAGGTGATAATCTGATGGGTTGGGGCAGGGAGTTCCAGAGGATGGGTGACACCCTGGAGAAGTCCTGGAGGCGGGCATGGGAGGAGGAGACCAGGGAACTAGAGAGAAGGAGGTCTTGTGAGGAGCAGAGTGTGCGTGTTGGGCGGTACTTGGATATTAGGTCAGTGATGTAGTTCGGGGCAGTATGGTGGACGGCTTTGTACGTCAGCGTTAGGATTTTGAATTTGATCCGTTGCGCAATCGGAAACCAGTGGAGGGATTGGCAGAGGGGGGGTGGCGGAGACAGAGCGGTTGGAAAGGTGAATGAGTCTGGCAGCCGTATTCAGGATCGACTGAAGCGGGGATAGCCAGCGGCGAGGCAGGCCAGTGAGGAGGGAGTTGCAGTAGTCGAGTCGTGATATGATGAGAGAGTGGATGAGCTGTTTAGTGGTTTCTGGGGTTAGGAACGTGCGAATTTTGGCGATGTTGCGGAGGTGGAGTCTGCATGTTGCGGAGGCGGAGTCTGCATGTTGCGGAGGTGGAGTCTGCACGAGTTTGTTAAAGATTGGACTTGGGGCTGGAAGGATAGGTTGGAGTCCAGAATGACACCCAGTACTCTGGCCTGCAGGGCGGGTTTGATGGTAGCGTTGTTGGATGTGACGGAGAAATCAATGGGGGGTGGTGTCCGGGCTGGGGGGAAGACAAGAAACTCGGTTTTGGAGAGGTTCAATTTAAGGAAGTGGAGCGACATCCAGTCTGATATGTCGCTCAGTAGGTGTGTGATTCGGGCTGAGACCAAGGGGGTGAGGTGGGGGGTTGAGAGATAGATTTGTGATTTGTGTGTCGTCGGCATAGAGGTGGTAGTTGAAGCCGTGAGAGTGTATGAGTTGGCCACATAAAGTGAAATAAGACAAAAGTGGGAACAAAATGAAGGGACAATCATAATGTGATTATTTTGTGTTCAACTGGAGCAATTTCATCTTGACGGAAATCATCGTTTTATGTCTTTGATTGCAATTTATGTCTTTGAATTGAAAGTTCAATTGCCTGATGCAGTTGCCATGTGCCAGCTTAAGAATGTCAAACAAGAGTGGGGTATTTTACATCAGTTTTCATATCTGAGAATTTCATTTCCAGTGTCATGGAACTGTGACTTTCCTTAGAAGTTTTCTTCTTGGCTGCAAAGATCACATTTGTCCACATCTGTTTTTCTCGGATTCTTTTGTAAAAAAAACCTGAAATATCTGAAATGTATCCCAAACGTGCAGTCAGTTCCTCCACATAATTAATGACACAAAACTAATGATTGTTTTGATAGAGCATTACAAAGCAATGCAAGCTGTGACCCCTGGAGACTTAGAGCCAGGTTGAGGGTCTGGCAGGATTCCATGACTGTCAGTGAAAATTGATGGAATCCAGCAGACTTCAATGGGAGGATAAGACACAGTGTTCCCACTTCCTCTGCCCTTTCTTCCTCTTCTAAAATGTCACCTTGCAAGGATTGTGTAACTTGGCAGCACTGAAAAGAGCAGTCTGATGTGGCAGGAAAGTAAGATGATGTCCCTTTAACCTCTGTGTGTTGAAGAGGAACAAAACCTGCCCAGTCCCTTGGAGAAAGCCCATCCAACTGTTTTCTTTTAATAAAAACCCCACCCAAGCTCCTTCACTTGACAATAAAGGTCTTCATAACTGTGTCACAATTTTTGCTCCTTTCAGCTTTATACGCATATATACTCCTCACTTATGTTGGATAAAACAGTATTGTTTTGGACAGGTATGGACCAAAAGGAGCCCAAGAGTCAACCACTTTGAAAGGATTTATTTTATTCCTTGGTGCACAGTACTTTTCCACACATAAGTTTCACTCATAATAGAGCCTACCATCTAGTCTACTCGTGCATACTGAAAACTCACATACTCATTGACACGGACTTCTCTACATTCTGGTTCTGGGTCAACCCTAAAACTTATGTAGTGCAGACCTCTGATGGGCCCCGCTAATTTGCCCCAGGTTGTGTTCCCTACAGGGTGTACAAGCAGCCAGGCACACAGCTACTTGGACAGTTTTGTGACTCAAGGACTAAGCAGGAAATGTCTTTTTAAGATTTAATGCTCTTTGAACAGAGTAGGGTGGGCTGTGGGATACTCCAAATTCAGTGAACTAAGAAAGCAGAGGACACTTTTTGCCTTGTCTACACTCTTTACGACGATTCCCCTCTTGGGAGACCATAGGAGAACAAGCGACCCTGGGACTCTAAACAAAGGAACAGTCTCAAATCAAACAGCAATAGTCACTAGGATCCCACACTCCAGGCCACACTCACAATGCCCCCATTTACTTGTATACCGCTGTCCAATAGCAGCCAGGCACTTCTGTGAACTTCCATGCCATATCCTCAGTAAATCTGTGGATAGGTGCAGCATGGTGTGGTGGCAATAAAGATCAGTAAAGAGTCCGGTTAAAGGTACACTCAGAACTTGAAATGCGGTGTATGCCAACTACAAACAACCCCAGTAAAAGAGCACCACTTAGGGTAAAACTCCCAGTTCCTTTCAATGCAGAGATGCAGTGGGTAAAGATGAACCAACAGTGCACGTCTTCAGAGGGTGGATTGTGGTTTGGATGGTCCGGTCCCAAGGGGGAGACTTTTCGTTGCAAGATTGCGTGTCCCTAGCCTGCCCCTACTCTTCTAGAACCTCTCTCTACCGCTTATCATTTTCCCTGATAGAGGGGTGCTCTTTCCCTACTCTAGCCACTTCGCTAATGCTTACCAAAACCCATGGGCAGGGACATATGCTGACCCAAGATGACCACCAGGAGTCACCTGGATGCAGCGTAGCCAACCAGAACACTGCCTCCAGTGACCAGGAAAGCACAGAGAAACCAGGTTTCGCCTGACTTCCTCTTCAAGCTGTGGTACTGCTCCAGTCAAGCACCACCTACAGTGGAGAAAGCGGACTGCACCTGCTTACAAACTCCCTTTGAATTGGCTCCAGCTCCTTTCAGAAAGTAGCCCCCCCAGCTGTCCCTGAGGTGGTACCTTGATGAACTCTTGCAGACTTCAGCTACATTTCCCAAAGGGGCAGCATCCCTTCAGGCTGGGGTCTTCTCCTCCTGGACAAGAGCCCTGCTGTTCCAGTCACCAGACTATTTATGCACTCCTCAGCCATCTACTGGGCATCTTCTCCCCCAGGGTTTGGCTGAGACTGCAGGACTATTCAGGCCCAGGGTCTGCCTCTTCCAACCCACTGCATTCTAGAATCCACTAGGCAAGGGGGAGCAGTTGAGCCAGCATCAAGTGAGACCCAAAACAGCCACAAATACTCCCCCACTGCTCCGATGATTACAGAGGAGCTGAATAACTAAATTAACCTAAACTTCTCTAGCAACCTGTTCTAGGAGAGTGCTACACTTAACCTACACGTGTCCTCAAAAAGTTGTTCTGGGGACACAGGTAGGTTAAGTTTTACGGTTGTGAGTTAATGTATAACTTAAGGCAAATCATTTTTTTAGATTTGAATAAAGTGGTGAGGGGTTAGAACCCCTGTGAGGTTTTTACATTGCCTGTGTCACTGTTCTTGAGATTCCATCTCCAGATCACCAGTGTCACAAGGAATGAAAGTGAGGGCATATCCAATGTTTCGACTTGTCAACAGAACAGGAATAGATGGGAAATCTTCCACTGGGTTACTTGTTCCCATTTCAGCTTTCTAAGAGGGGATTTCTCTCACATTGCAAAAATATCCTCTCACTTCCTGTTGAGTCTACAGGACAGCAAGTGTAGGAAAATCTCCCTAATGAGCCACAGATTTCAGGTTACCAATCCTTTGATGTAGTGGTTGTATAGGGTTCTTATCAGGTTTTATTTCCTTCCGGTGATATAATTCCTTTACTAGGGAGGTAACCCTCACTTATTGTAGTGTATCACTGAAGGAGTAGTGTTGTCACCTTTGGACAGGAAGTATGTTATTTATTTATTTCAGGTACTTATATAGCGCCATCAATTTACGCAGCACTTTACATATATATTGTACATTCACATCAGTCCCTAACCCTCAAGGGGCGTACAGTCTAAGGTCCCTAACCCTCAAGGGGTGTACAATCTAAGGTCCCTGACTTACATTCATTCATACATACACATACTAGGGCCAATTTAGACAAGATCCAATTCACCTACCAGCATGTCTTTGGAGTGTGGGAGGAAACCGGAGTACCCGGAGGAAACCCACGCAGGCACAGGGAGAACATGCAAACTCCAGGCAGGTGGTGCGTGGCTGGGATTCGAACTAGCGACCCGAGTACTGCCAGGCGGAAGTGCTAACCATTCAGAAAAACCTCCTCCACATCACCATAAAACAAGAGGAGGAGCTCTGTAGTATATAGAGGGAGCCAGGAACAATGTAGCTGATAAAATACAGAGTGTTCTGTATATTATCATTGTGTTGAATAGGGAGCCATCTATTTACTGCAACTGCACCTGTTTTAATCATTTCTTTCAACAAGAACAGGAAGTGTCTCGTTTGTTAAGAATCAAGTTTTCCCATAAACCACTGCAGCCTTTTTAGCTTCTAGAAGAACATCAGTGAAAGTCTCCTCCATTCGTCTTTTGATACACACATGCCTGTAAGTTCTTTCATTGTGTTTGTTAAAGTCTTATACACAGCTGGATCACATTTCAATGTACTCAATGCGATTTGTAGGTAGCTGTTTGTAAGAAATGTGTTCATTGTAGGCATTTGTGAGAGACATGTTTATAAACATATTGTAATTTCAGTTTATGTGATTGTATTGCAGTTTTACAGAACTATTCACAGAAGTAAATTCAGTTTTGGAATGAAATACAACTTCAGTTTTGTTAACTAACTCTCAGCTAACCGTTAGTAGAACAGCACAGAAAGAGCTCAGGAAATTACTTGATTTCTGGCAGGACCAACAGGATGTTTTTTTGCACTTCTCAAACAGGTATAACAAAACTTTTTCAATAATATTTGTTTTTTAGATTTATATTTAAGGGAAGAAAAGGGAGCAAATGGGAGAAGTTAATTGGTGAAGTTTGCATACACTTACAGAGTGGAACTAAACCCTCTTTTACTTTACAGCCAAGTGTGCTGCCATCTTGGCCTCTGCTTGATCCACTGTTGCCATGGTGCTGCACATGTGATCAGTTATGACACCAGCCATTTGATGGCTTGACAGTTCAGCTGAGTGCACAAGCAAATGTGACATTTGTCATTCTTGGTATATTTTTAAGGCAACTTTTTTGGGAAATCGTTGAAGTGTTATTAAACCCAAGCACAGTCATTAATTATATTGCAGCTTACCATTTTTTTTTTAGATGTGATGGCTGCATTCATTTTCTTTTTTAGGTTTTCTTTCCTTTATTTTTACCTGGTGATCCAGCCAGTAAGTCTGTTGTTTTTCAACAGGGGAAGCTCTCCTGCAAATGTAGCAGTCAGAGTGTTAGGGCAAACCATTTAACCACTCACATGGGTGTTTACAATGATCAGCTTTTATCACTACCCCAATCCATTAGACTGTCACCTACCCTCCTCACCTTTAGGCGCTCCCTGAAAACCCATCTCTTCAGGGAAGCCTACCCCACCCTCACCTAACAGCCGATCTCCTCCACTCCTCCCACCACTCCATCCCCCCCAGCCACTTCTTCCTGTACCACTATCCCCTCCCTCCTAGATTGTAAGATCGAATGAGCAGGGCCCTCGAACCCCTCGTATACCCCTGAACACAGTGGATCTACTCAGGGGTTCAAATGTATGGTGATTTTTAAATTAGAATCGTCTGAAAGAAGAGGAGAAAGAGATAGGATACTCCTCCAGAAAGAAGCTGTGGATCTTTCTGTTGGAATCTATTGTCCCCAAAGAACTTAACAGTGATCTGTCCCTGCAATGTTTTCTTTGATCTGCCTATGCCTCTTTACCCTCAATTATGTCTTATATTATAATCCCAGACACTACTAAACAACTCGTTCACTCCCTTATTATCTCACGACTCGACTACTGCAACTCCCTCCTCACCGGCCTACCTCATCACAGACTATCCCCACTTCAGTCTATCCTGAGCTCAGCGACCAGACTCATCCACCTCACCAACTGCTCCGCTTCGGCCACCCCCCTCTGTCATTCCCTCCACTGGCCTCCACCCCCCTCTGTCAATCCCTCCACTGGCTTCCGATTGCCCAACACATTAAATTCAAACTATTAACACTGACATACAAAGCCATTCACAACACTGCCCCAAACTACCTCACTGACCTGATACCCAAATACCACCCAACCCGTAATCTTCGCTCCTCACAGGACCTCCTACTTTCTAGCTCCCTGGTCTCCACCTCCCACACCCGACTGCAGGACTTCTCCAGGACTTCCCCCATCCTCTGGAACTCATTACCCCAATCCATCAGACTGTCCCCTTTCCTCCTCACTTTTAGGCGCACGCTGAAAACCCATCTCTTCAGGGAAGCCTACCTCACCTAACAACTGATCTCCTCCACTCCTTCTACCACTCCATCCACCACAGCCACTTCCTCCTGTACCACTATCCCCTCCCTCCTAGATTGTAAGCTCGAAAGAGTTGGGCCCTCGAACCCCTCGTATATTGTATTGTTACTGTATTGTCTCATGTTCTGTCCCCCACTATAATGTACAGCGCTGAGCAAACCTTTTGGCGCTATATAAATACTGTATAATAATAATAATTGTTACTGTATTGTCTCATGTTCTGTCCCCCACTATAATGTACAGCACTGAGCAAACTTTTTGGCGCTATATAAACACTGTATAATAATAATAATAATTTATTCAAGTAACGATTTGATATCATTGCTGTAACTGCAGTGTGAGCTGGAGTTCAGCTTCTTTTTGATAGTTTATCTAAATCGGCTGGTTCCCTCTGTAGATGCAGCAGTTACAGAGATGAGCCAAACCATTCAACACTGGCAGGGGTGTTTACAATGATCAGCTTTTATTTATTTATGTAAAACCTTTATCCCAAAAGGAACAAAACTGTTACTGTAACTGCCTATAAAGTATTAGCTGGAGTTTGGCTTTAACTTGTTAGTGTATCTATATCTGCTAGTACATCTAACACTCCCATCCCCGCAGACTGACAAAGCTGCTGTCCAAAGGTGCCCCCTGTGCTTCTTCCTCCAGAGTGGGGTTGCTCTAATACAAGAGTTCATCATCAGAGGACAAGGGGGCGCTCTTTACATCGGGAGAAAAAGAAATTTAATCTCCAAACACGAAAGGTTTCTTCACAGTAAGTGCTGTGAGAATGTGGAATAGGCTCCCTCAAGAGTTGGTTGTGGCCAGCTCAGTGGATTGCTGTAGGAAAGTCCTGGAATATCCGATTGCCTCTCGGGGGATCAGGAAGGAATTTTTTTTCCCATCAGGAGAAAATTGGACTGTGCCTTGCGCTTTGCTGAGTTTTTTTTTTGCCTTCCTCTGGATCAACTGTGGGTGTAGGATTATAACTTTTTTTTTTTTTTTTTAATGGTTTAAATGGATGGACTTTTGTCTTTTTGCAGCCAGACTAACTATGTAACTTTTTAAGAGGTGTGTTACTGGCCAGATCACTGGGTGAAAACAGACAGGGAAAAAAGCCTAAAAAAAAAAAAAAAAAGAAAAAGAAAACTAATGCAGCCACCACATCTAATGATCAGTAATCTGCAATATATGACATTTTTGGATTTGGGTTTAATACCACTTTAAATTGATAGGTTTAGTTCCACTTCAGTGTGTCAGAGGGACGGGGAGTGAGGGAAATTCTCCTCAATGGTGTCACAGAACCTGGAAGAAATGTGTACTCTCCCTCACTCTATCCAAAACTAAAAAAATAAATAAATAAAATGTCCAGTGTGGCTTTAATCACTACAGATGAGAAAGTCTCGGAGTGTAGGCCTGGCGTTACTATAAAAGCCTTCACTAATCCATTTGCTGCGCCGCTCATCCTCCATCTCTAAAACACGAGCCACAAAAAATGTATAGAGGATTCTGTTCGAATTTCGTTCTTTCACCTCGCCGGTCTCAAATGTCAGCTGCCATCCCTGGAGGGGGGGGGGGGAAGATGATCTGCTCAGTGTTTTTAAAGAGAGAGTGAATTATGGTGTTGAGGAATCTTAGCTTGCACCAGGCAGACACGGTTATCTGTGGAGCTGCCTGCCCCTCGCTCCCTCAATATAAACAGCACAGATGAATGATAGGCATTAAACAAGCTGAAAGCTTTTATTTCACACTGTAAAATGGAAGAAATGCATTGTCTAAGGCTTTGAAAGCGATCCCCTTCATTACCTTTTCTAAACAAACAATGGCATTTTTTTACTCTTTCTTCCATATATCTTCACAGGCTAGAAATATATAAACATAGAAAAAGAATCATCATAGTGTAATAGCTACTTATTTGAATAGGAATGAAAGATGCAGTTGTGCAACAGGGAAATGTATGTGGTTCTAGATTCTGTTGTTCCTGAAATGTTTGGCGCTACTGGAGATAACAAGACAGGGCTACAAACTGATCAGACCAATGTAGGCAGGTTGAGGTTGGGCCCACTATCTGGCCTACTTGAAAGTATGGTGTGATGGGAGTGACTTTGGGTGGGGGGCCCATGGAAAACAGCTCACTTTGGAGGGGTGGGGAGACCCCTGTCTCTGCTCCCAATATCCCTCCTATGTGTAAGTCACCCTGTGCCTGTTAGGGTTACAGAATGGAATGTCCTGATATTGTGTAGACATGTATAGGTGTGGTGTGGGGGCTGTTCATTGTATACTGCCAGGGGCGGACTGACAACTCATGGGGCCCCCGGGCAATAGGGGATCATGGGGCCCCTGTGTCCTTGCCCAAACTCAAAAAAGCCTATGAAAAAGGTACCAGGGGCATCTCATGGGGCCCCCTACTGACCCCGGGCCCTCGGGCAGTGCCCGAGTTTCTAAATGGTCAGTCCGCCCCTGTATACTGCCAAGTGGTGCATCCCATTGTTCTATTGTCTGTCTTGCTTGGGAGCAAACTATTATGGGATGTATGTGTTTGTGTATTGACTTGGTGGGGGGTGTCTGCTGATGTGTCTCTGGTTGCTAGATTTGGTTTGCCCGCCCTGTGTCCATATGCAGGGAGGTGGGTTGTTCCCTTGAATGTTTAATTCTTGTGTCTGTGTTAAAATAAAGCAGTCTATTTCCTGGTTTTACTTTGAGTGGTGTCCATGGATCTGTGTTCGGACAGGGAAGCGGGAGGCGGAAATACCCTAGTGCAGTCGGGGTCTGGTTCCGTTACATATGGCTCTTTTAAATCCTTCCAGGAAGGAGGGTGGGTTTACTTCCTTCCTGGCAGGATCTCCTTAAATATGGTGGGAGGAGCTTAGCAAGGAGAGAGGGCCCTGACCAAGGGAAGGGTTGCCATGTGGAGTATGGGCTCTTAGGAACTGCACTTTGTTCCCCCTAGGAATGGATACCCCTGAGTTGGGCACAGCTTTGCATCACCAGCCACATACTGCAAGAACAAGGAACAGAGGGAGCGCCAACCTATCATATTACCTTTGTGGTAGCTTTCTTGTAATAAAAAGACAGATGTATATTCACGAACAACATCAGCAATAAGGCAATTCAAGGTTCACAGTGTACTAGACCAGCTTTTCTCAACCAGGGTGCCCAGGCACCCTGGGGTGCCTTGAGGTTTCTTCAGGGGTGCCTTGGCAAAATTTCTAAAAATTGCCCAAAACTTGTATAGAAGCCAGCGGGTGGAACAAGCCCGCCTTTTAGTTACACAAAGCCGCAGGTTTTCATTGTGCACCATTACAGCCTTCTAGCCACCAGCATCCTGACAACCAATTACGTCATCAGTTGAGGAGGATGTCAGATGCCTACACAGTATCCTAGTTTGACCCTCCCCTGCCCCTCTCCATCAGTGCTGGGGTCACATTGGCTCAGTAGTGGAGAAAAACTGAGGGAGAGGAGAAACACTGGAATACTAGTCAGTACCAGTGTGCAAAAGTGTATTTGCTTTGGGAGAATAAATCATTTCTATTGTTGGGTGTCCTACATATGTGGATGTTGCTGCGTTATATGAAACTATTAGAATAGTTTTCACGTTTTAGAATGGGGTGCCTCGGGACTGTCCATAATTTTAAAGGGTGCCCCAGGACTGTCCATAATTCTAGAGGGTGGCTCGGGACTGTCCATAATTTTAGAGGGTGGTTTGGGACTGTCCATAATTTTAGAGGGTGGTTTGGGACTGTCCATAATTTTAGAGGGTGGTTTGGGACTGTCCATAATTTTAAAGGGTGCATTGGGACTGTCCATAATTTTAAAGGGTGGCTCGGGACTGTCCATAATTTTAAAGGGTGACTTGACTGAAAAAAGGTTGAGAAACACTGACCTAGACAAGTCCCAAGTGCAAGAAGAACCTTCCAAAAACTGATGCATTTCGAGGGGGGATCCCCTCTTCCTCAGAGCCAATAAAACCAATACAGCTACCACAAAGGTAATGCTCTAGGTTGGTGGGCCCTCTGTTCCTTGTTCTCGCAGTATTTCTTCTAGGTTTCCCCAGTCCGTAGGGGACAGTACAGTCAATGCAATTATTGGACCAGCCGAAGATTGTAGATTGACTTTTGCCAGTACACCCCTCTTGAGCGCAGGAGATTGGCTTGTTTATCAAAGAGACTCATGACAGTGATTTGGGAAGAGAAAGGTATGAGTTGGGGTCTGAGACCCGAATGGCTGTATCTCTACGTATATTCCTCAGTAAAGGAGTTGAACTACCTGTGGCCTCTGTGTGAAGTTATTTGGGTATCGCAGTGGTGAGAGAACAAGAGCTCTCAGTGATGTCACCTGACAGTTGAGCTCTGAAAAGAGGTGGGCCAGCATCTAGATACCTAGTTTGGGAGTGAGGGGGTACAGCCGTGCAACCCGGAGGGTATTGCCAGTTGTTTCCATACAGGCAGTCCCCGAGTTACGAACGATTCATGAACGGAGGGAGACAACAGGAAGTGAGATGAAATTTATAATGTACAGCGCTGAGCAAACTGTTGGCACTATATAAATACTGTATAATATTAATAATAATAATAATCTACCTCCTAGGAAGGGAAATTCACTCCTGTAAGAGTTATCATGGGAAAAAGGTGTGTCCACTGAAGGTTTATATGAATGAAAGATGCAGTTGTGCAACAGGGAAATGTATGTGGTTCTAGATTCTGTTGTTCCTGAAATGTTTGGCGCTACTGGAGATAACAAGACAGGGCTACAAACTGATCAGACCAATGTAGGCAGGTTGAGGTTGGGCCCACTATCTGGCCTACTTGAAAGTATGGTGTGACCGGAGTGACTTTGGGTGGGGGGCCCATGGAACACAGCTCACTTTGGATTCTTTGTTTCCACGACAACCCAAAATTTAGCAAAATCCAGTTGTCACAGTGACAGAAAGTGAGGTGAAATCTTCTGAACAGGGGCACACACAGCAAAACAAACACTCCCTGTGTTACCCAAAAAAAGGTAGAAAATTTTTTTTGGCCGGAGCTGCACAAAACAATTTACCTGTTCCAACGTACTTACAAATTCAACTTAAAGGATAAGTTCACCTTTCATTTTTTTTTTCCCCAAATTTTTTTTTATTGAAATGTAGGCTGCAGATACAAATGTTGCAAAGTAACAAATAAGTGAAACAGTACAGTTATTACGATACAAATATAATGAGACATTCAACACATAAGTGCAGTGGGAGAGAGAACACAAAGAAAAACAAATTCTCAATATGTTGTCTAGAGATGAGCGAAGTATTCAAAAATTCGATTCGACTGATTCGGCGAATTCGTGGAAAAATTTCGATTCGAGTCGAATATATTCGCTGTGAATTTAACTTAAAAAAGGGTGTTTCTAGGCTTCAGAGAGACTTAATATTAGTGCTGAACACTGTACCTTTAATTTAAATGCCCTTGGAGTCTGCTGGGGAAGAGAAATAATACTGTCAGGCAGTATGACATGCAGATGAGTGCCGTCGATCTTAGAATCACCGCACACTTCACTCATTTGGGCAGTCACGGGGCCAAAACCAGAGTGTGGAGCCACAGTGTGGCGGTGGAGGCAGCAGCAATGGGAGGCCATACAGCACCCTATGACAAAAATGGAAACCACCAGCAGTGTGAGGAGACCTGAAAGTGGCACATGGCAGAGTGTGGCGATAGAGACAGCAGCAATGGGAGGCCGTACAGGGACCCATGACACACTCTGGACCTGGCAGCAGCATGAGGAGGCGGTACAGGGGCCCATGGCAGATTACGGGCCTGGCAGCAGCATGAGGAGTCGGTACGGGGGCCCATGGCAGATTACGGGCCTGGCAGCAGCAATGGGAGGCCGTACAGGGACCCATGACACACTCTGGACCTGGCAGCAGCATGGGGAGGCGGTACAGGGGCCCATGACAGATTACGGGCCTGGCAGCAGCATGAGGAGTCGGTACGGGGGCCCATGACACACTCTGGACCTGGCAGCAGCATGAGGAGGCGGTACAGGGGCGCATGACAGATTACGAGCCTGGCAGCAGCAACTTGGACAGGAGGACGTTCAGCTTCTGCACCGTCTGGTGCGTGCTCGCAAACTGTTGTCTCTTGGAAACGGATTCCAAGAAAGACTGCTGACGGAATCCGTGAAGAGGAGTAGCAGGAGAAGGAGCATCTGAACGAGCGGAATATGCCAACAAGCGACAACAGGGGCCCATGACAGATTACGGGCCTGGCAGCAGCATGAGGAGTCGGTACGGGGGCCCATGGCAGATTAGGGGCCTGGCAGCAGCTATGGGAGGCCCGTAATCTGCCAGCACCCTATGACAAAAAATGGAACCCACCAGCAGTGTGAGGAGACCTGAAAGTGGCACATGGCAGAGTGTGGCGATGGAGACAGCAGCAATGGGAGGCCGTACAGGGACCCATGAGAGACTCTGGACTTGGCAGCAGCATGAGGAGGCGGTATAGGGGCCCATGGCAGATTAGGGGCCTGGCAGCAGCTATGGGAGGCCCATAATCTGCCAGCACCCTATGACAAAAAATGTAACACACCAGCAGTGTGAGGAGACCTGAAAGTGGCACATGTTTGGGGCATGATTCATGGCGGATTTAGTCAGTTGTGTCAGGAACTGGTGGTTTGAAATCCAGACTAATCCACGCCTGATTCATTTTCACAAACGTCAGTCTCTCCACACTTTGGGTGGACAGTCGTGTCCTCCGCGGAGTTACAATACCTCCTGCCGCACTAAACACGCGCTCCGATGCCACGCTACTGGCCAGGCATGACAGCCTTTCAAGGGCAAATTCAGCTAGTTGGGGCCAAAGGTCAAGTTTCGTTGCCCAGTAGTCAAGGGGATTGTCTACCTCGGTTGGCAGGGTGCTGTCCAAGTAGGCCTAAGCCTGTTGTTTGAGGTCCTGCTCCAGGTCCACCTGATGCTGCTGCTGCTGCTGCTGCGGCTGGTTAGTAGTTTCCTCACTGCGCTGGTGAAGAAAGCTACTCATCATCGACTGCAGACTGAGGCAGCCGCTGCTGGTGGAGCTGCCACTGCTCCTACCACCCCACCCCTCCCCTGCTGCCATGGCAGCGGAACGCGAGCGCACAGGGCCCACGGTGTCTGAGGATGGACGTTGGCGCAGACAGGCAGAGACCAGCTGACTACATAGGTGGTTTTTATAGTACGTTATTTTGGCCTCCCTCTCAGCAGGTGTGAAAAAGGCCACCATTTTTGAACGGTAGCGAGGGTCCAACAAGGTGGACAGCCAAAAGTCATCCCTCTGTCTGATGGTTATTATTCGGCTGTCGCTACGCAAGCAACCGAGCATGCTATGGGCCATTTGTGCCAAGGAATGCGAGGGACTC
Organism: Staurois parvus; assembly: GCF_062004578.1. Lineage (NCBI taxonomy): Eukaryota > Metazoa > Chordata > Amphibia > Anura > Ranidae > Staurois > Staurois parvus. The sequence continues at coordinate 225,986 of NW_028318661.1, read as the reverse complement.
CCTGCCTCCATCTCCACAGCATACTGCCACGGTGCGTCTGGGTCCTCTGTCTCCTCCTCCTCCTCCTCCTCTACCAGATGCTCCTGCTCCTCCACTCCTGTCCGCTGAGTGGAAAAACCACCCATTTCACTCAATAATTCCTGAGCACCAATGTCCTCCTCTACCTCCTCCTCTTCTTCCTGTCCTGCCCCCACAGGGGTCATGTGGCGTTGAGATCTGTGCGCCACGTCTACCGCAGCCTGACCAGCCATTGTTAACAGCATTTGTTCCAGGACGTGCAACAGAGGAATGACGTCGTTCATCCCATAGTCCTGCCGACTCACGAATAGCGTGGCCTCCTCAAAGGGCCTGAGCAAGCGCAGGTGTCACGCATGAGCTGCCAATGGCTGACATCTAAGTTACACAGGGAGTACCTTTATCCGCTTTTAACATCAGGAAATCTGTGATGGCCTTTCGCTGTTCGTAAAGGCGGTCTAACATATGTAGGGTTGAATTCCACCTTGTTGCAACGTCACAGCATGAGGAGTCGGTACGGGGGCCCATGGCAGATTACGTGCCTGGCAGCAGCAATGGGAGGCCCGTAATCTGCCAGCACCCTATGTCAAAAAATTCAACACACCAGCAGTGTGAGGAGACCTGAAAGTGGCACATGGCAGAGTGTGGCTATGGAGACAGCAGCAATGGGAGGCCGTACAGGGACCCATGACACACTCTGGACTTGGCAGCAGCATGAGGAGGCGGTATAGGGGCCCATGGCAGATTAGGGGCCTGGCAGCAGCTATGGGAGGCCCGTAATCTGCCAGCACCCTATGTCAAAAAATTGAACACACCAGCAGTGTGAGGAGACCTGAAAGTGGCACATGGCAGAGTGTGGCGATGGAGACAGCAGCAATGGGAAGCCGTACAGGGACCCATGAGAGACTCTGGACCTGGCAGCAGCATGAGGAGGCGGTATATAGGGGCCCATGGCAGATTAGGGGCCTGGCAGCAGCTATGGGAGGCCCGTAATCTGCCAGCACCCTATGTCAAAAAATTCTACACACCAGCAGTGTGTGAGGAGACCTGAAAGTGGCACATGGCAGAGTGTGGCGATGGAGACAGCAGCAATGGGAGGCCGTACAGGGACCCATGAGAGACTCTGGACTTGGCAGCAGCATGAGGAGGCGGTATATAGGGGCTTATGGCAGATTAGGGGCCTGGCAGCAGCTATAGGAGGCCCATAATCTGCCAGCACCCTATGTCAAAAAATTCAACACACCAGCAGTGTGAGGAGACCTGAAAGTGGCACATGGCATGAGACACTGTGGACCTGGCAGCAGCATGAGGAGGCGGTATATAGGGGCCCATGGCAGATTAGGGGCCTGGCAGCAGCTATGGGAGGCCCGTAATCTGCCAGCACCCTATGTCAAAAAATTCTACACACCAGCAGTGTGTGAGGAGACCTGAAAGTGGCACATGGCAGAGTGTGGCGATGGAGACAGCAGCAATGGGAGGCCGTACAGGGACCCATGAGAGACTCTGGACCTGTCAGCAGCATGAGGAGGCGGTATATAGGGGCCTATGGCAGATTAGGGGCCTGGCAGCAGCTATAGGAGGCCCGTAATCTGCCAGCACCCTATGTCAAAAAATTCTACACACCAGCAGTGTGTGAGGAGACCTGAAAGTGGCACATGGCAGAGTGTGGCGATGGAGACAGCAGCAATGGGAGGCCGTACAGGGACCCATGAGAGACTCTGGACCTGGCAGCAGCATGAGGAGGCGGTATATAGGGGCCTATGGCAGATTAGGGGCCTGGCAGCAGCTATAGGAGGCCCATAATCTGCCAGCACCCTATGTCAAAAAATTCAACACACCAGCAGTGTGAGGAGACCTGAAAGTGGCACATGGCATGAGACACTGTGGACCTGGCAGCAGCATGAGGAGGCGGTATATAGGGGCCCATGGCAGATTAGGGGCCTGGCAGCAGCTATGGGAGGCCCGTAATCTGCCAGCACCCTATGTCAAAAAATTCTACACACCAGCAGTGTGTGAGGAGACCTGAAAGTGGCACATGGCAGAGTGTGGCGATGGAGACAGCAGCAATGGGAGGCCGTACAGCGACCCATGAGAGACTCTGGACCTGGCAGCAGCATGAGGAGGCGGTATATAGGGGCCTATGGCAGATTAGGGGCCTGGCAGCAGCTATAGGAGGCCCGTAATCTGCCAGCACCCTATGTCAAAAAATTCTACACACCAGCAGTGTGTGAGGAGACCTGAAAGTGGCACATGGCAGAGTGTGGCGATGGAGACAGCAGCAATGGGAGGCCGTACAGGGACCCATGAGAGACTCTGGACTTGGCAGCAGCATGAGGAGGCGGTATATAGGGGCCCATGGCAGATTAGGGGCCTGGCAGCAGCTATGGGAGGCCCGTAATCTGCCAGCACCCTATGTCAAAAAATTCTACACACCAGCAGTGTGTGAGGAGACCTGAAAGTGGCACATGGCAGAGTGTGGCGATGGAGACAGCAGCAATGGGAGGCCGTACAGGGACCCATGAGAGACTCTGGACCTGGCAGCAGCATGAGGAGGCGGTATATAGGGGCCTATGGCAGATTAGGGGCCTGGCAGCAGCTATGGGAGGCCCGTAATCTGCCAGCACCCTATGTCAAAAAATTCTACACACCAGCAGTGTGTGAGGAGACCTGAAAGTGGCACATGGCAGAGTGTGGCGATGGAGACAGCAGCAATGGGAGGCCGTACAGGGACCCATGACAGACTCTGGACCTGGCAGCAGCATGAGGAGGCGGTATATAGGGGCCTATGGCAGATTAGGGGCCTGGCAGCAGCAATGGGAGGCCCGTAATCTGCCAGCACCCTATGTCAAAAAATTCTACACACCAGCAGTGTGTGAGGAGACCTGAAAGTGGCACATGGCAGAGTGTGGCGATGGAGACAGCAGCAATGGGAGGCCGTACAGGGACCCATGAGAGACTCTGGACCTGGCAGCAGCATGAGGAGGTGGTATATAGGGGCCTATGGCAGATTAGGGGCCTGGCAGCAGCTATAGGAGGCCCGTAATCTGCCAGCACCCTATGTCAAAAAATTCTACACACCAGCAGTGTGAGGAGACCTGAAAGTGGCACATGGCAGAGTGTGGCGATGGAGACAGCAGCAATGGGAGGCCGTACAGGGACCCATGAGAGACTCTGGACCTGGCAGCAGCATGAGGAGGCGGTATATAGGGGCCTATGGCAGATTAGGGGCCTGGCAGCAGCAATGGGAGGCCCGTAATCTGCCAGCACCCTATGTCAAAAAATTGAACACACCAGCAGTGTGTGAGGAGACCTGAAAGTGGCACATGGCAGAGTGTGGCGATGGAGACAGCAGCAATGGGAGGCCGTACAGGGACCCATGAGAGACTCTGGACTTGGCAGCAGCATGAGGAGGCGGTATAGGGGCCCATGGCAGATTAGGGGCCTGGCAGCAGCAATGGGAGGCCCGTAATCTGCCAGCACCCTATGTCAAAAAATTCTACACACCAGCAGTGTGTGAGGAGACCTGAAAGTGGCACATGGCAGAGTGTGGCGATGGAGACAGCAGCAATGGGAGGCCGTACAGGGACCCATGAAAGACTCTGGACTTGGCAGCAGCATGAGGAGGCGGTATATAGGGGCCCATGGCAGATTAGGGGCCTGGCAGCAGCTATGGGAGGCCCGTAATCTGCCAGCACCCTATGTCAAAAAATTCTACACACCAGCAGTGTGTGAGGAGACCTGAAAGTGGCACATGGCAGAGTGTGGCGATGGAGACAGCAGCAATGGGAGGCCGTACAGGGACCCATGAGAGACTCTGGACCTGGCAGCAGCATGAGGAGGCGGTATATAGGGGCCTATGGCAGATTAGGGGCCTGGCAGCAGCTATGGGAGGCCCGTAATCTGCCAGCACCCTATGTCAAAAAATTCTACACACCAGCAGTGTGTGAGGAGACCTGAAAGTGGCACATGGCAGAGTGTGGCGATGGAGACAGCAGCAATGGGAGGCCGTACAGGGACCCATGAGAGACTCTGGACCTGGCAGCAGCATGAGGAGGCGGTATATAGGGGCCTATGGCAGATTAGGGGCCTGGCAGCAGCTATGGGAGGCCCGTAATCTGCCAGCACCCTATGTCAAAAAATTCTACACACCAGCAGTGTGTGAGGAGACCTGAAAGTGGCACATGGCAGAGTGTGGCGATGGAGACAGCAGCAATGGGAGGCCGTACAGGGACCCATGAGAGACTCTGGACTTGGCAGCAGCATGAGGAGGCGGTATAGGGGCCCATGGCAGATTAGGGGCCTGGCAGCAGCAATGGGAGGCCCGTAATCTGCCAGCACCCTATGTCAAAAAATTCTACACACCAGCAGTGTGTGAGGAGACCTGAAAGTGGCACATGGCAGAGTGTGGCGATGGAGACAGCAGCAATGGGAGGCCGTACAGGGACCCATGAGAGACTCTGGACCTGGCAGCAGCATGAGGAGGCGGTATAGGGGCCCATGGCAGATTAGGGGCCTGGCAGCAGCTATAGGAGGCCCGTAATCTGCCAGCACCCTATGTCAAAAAATTCAACACACCAGCAGTGTGAGGAGACCTGAAAGTGGCACATGGCAGAGTGTGGCGATGGAGACAGCAGCAATGGGAGGCCGTACAGGGACCCATGAGAGACTCTAGACCTGGCAGCAGCATGAGGAGGCGGTATATAGGGGCCTATGGCAGATTAGGGGCCTGGCAGCAGCTATAGGAGGCCCATAATCTGCCAGCACCCTATGTCAAAAAATTCAACACACCAGCAGTGTGAGGAGACCTGAAAGTGGCACATGGCATGAATACGCTGTAGTCCCAACATGGGCCCCCTGGCCACGCTTGACTTTCTGGCCACATAGTCGACATACGGCTACGTTTACTTCCTCGGGCGGCTTGACGAAAAATTGCCACACCGCCGAGTAGGAAACTTTGCCCCCGATACTCCTCACTGGCTGACTGCTGCTTCCTCCGTGCACACCGGCACCACTACTGGCCGTGGTGGTAGGCTGCAGTGGAGCTGGTGCTCTACTCCGTGGCCGTTTGGCTCCACTGACACTGCTTCCACTGACACTGCTGCGACCCTGCTGCTGTCTCCTGGGCAACCCACCGACTGTTTCGCTCACTGCCAAGCTGCCACCCTCTTCTCCTGATGATGCGGAAGAAATTGCCTGATGACGACGAGGCTGCCAAGTGCGATCAACCTCCTCATCATCAAGTAGGGTCTCCGCCTCACTACTAGCCCCCTCGGCTGCGTCTGGGTCAGGAGACAGACCTGTCTCTAGACCGGCTACCGGGCCACTCTCCTCGCCACTACTTCTTCGCCTGGCTGCTGAAAAGGCGGATGTCTCCCCCCGTTCCTGACCGCCCTCTGTTAGCTCTTCCTCACTGTACAGTGGGGCTGAGCCCACAGCATGCGATACTTCGCTTGGTGAGGGAACACCAAAGGACAGGGGCAGGTAGAGGACACGTGATTTCAGTGGGCTTGGTCCCGGGCCATGCCAACTAACGGTTGTGTCTGACGTACCCACCGACCGTTGGCTGTAGGTGTCAGAGGTGACCTGGGAAGAGGAAGACGACCGAGCCAACCAATCGATGACGGCAGGGTTGTCGGTGGAGACACTACCGCTGGATGACACCGGGAGCACTGGCCTCTGGCTGCGAATAGTGCTGCCTCGACCCCTTCCTCTGCTGCCACGTCTGCTCGCTCCTAAAACATTGCCTCCTCTGCCACTCCTCTGCATGTTGTCTGACATACTCTTTAATTAAACGATTCTGTGTCCCTGAGTAACAATTCTGTGTCCCTGAGTAACAATTCTGTGTCTGTGCGAGTAACAATTCTGTGGCCCTAAGTAACAGTTCTGTGGCCCTCAGTAACAATTCTGTGTCCCTGATTAACGTTTCTGTGGCCCCAAGTAACAGTTCTGTGGCCCTCAGTAACAATTCTGTGTCTGTGCGAGTAACAATTCTGTGTCTGTGCGAGTAACAATTCTGTGGCCCTAAGTAACAGTTCTGTGGCCCTCAGTAACAATTCTGTGTCCCTGATTAACGTTTCTGTGGCCCCAAGTAACAGTTCTGTGGCCCTCAGTAACAATTCTGTGTCTGTGCGAGTAACAATTCTGTGTCTGTGCGAGTAACAATTCTGTGGCCCTAAGTAACAGTTCTGTGGCCCTCAGTAACAATTCTGTGTCCCTGATTAACGTTTCTGTGGCCCCAAGTAACAGTTCTGTGGCCCTCAGTAACAATTCTGTGTCTGTGCGAGTAACAATTCTGTGTCTGTGCGAGTAACAATTCTGTGGCCCTAAGTAACAGTTCTGTGGCCCTCAGTAACAGTTCTGTGTCCCTGAGTAACAATTCTATGTCTGTGCGAGTAAGAATTCTGTGTCTGTGCGAGTAACAATTCTGTGGCCCTAAGTAACAGTTCTGTGGCCCTCAGTAACAGTTCTGTGTCCCTGAGTAACAATTCTGTGTCTGTGCGAGTAACAATTCTGTGTCTGTGCGAGTAACAATTCTGTGTCTGTGCGAGTAACAATTCTGTGGCCCTAAGTAACGGTTCTGTGGCCCTCAGTAACAGTTCTGTGTCCCTGTGTAACAATTCTGTGTCTGTGCGAGTAACAATTCTGTGGCCCTAAGTAACAGTTCTGTGGCCCTCAGTAACAATTCTGTGTCCCTGATTAACGTTTCTGTGGCCCCAAGTAACAGTTCTGTGGCCCTCAGTAACAATTCTGTGTCTGTGCGAGTAACAATTCTGTGTCTGTGCGAGTAACAATTCTGTGGCCCTAACAGTTCTGTGGCCCTCAGTAACAATTCTGTGTCCCTGATTAACGTTTCTGTGGCCCCAAGTAACAGTTCTGTGGCCCTCAGTAACAATTCTGTGTCTGTGCGAGTAACAATTCTGTGTCTGTGCGAGTAACAATTCTGTGGCCCTAAGTAACAGTTCTGTGGCCCTCAGTAACAATTCTGTGTCCCTGATTAACGTTTCTGTGGCCCCAAGTAACAGTTCTGTGGCCCTCAGTAACAATTCTGTGTCTGTGCGAGTAACAATTCTGTGTCTGTGCGAGTAACAATTCTGTGGCCCTAAGTAACAGTTCTGTGGCCCTCAGTAACAATTCTGTGTCCCTGATTAACGTTTCTGTGGCCCCAAGTAACAGTTCTGTGGCCCTCAGTAACAATTCTGTGTCTGTGCGAGTAACAATTCTGTGTCTGTGCGAGTAACAATTCTGTGGCCCTAAGTAACAGTTCTGTGGCCCTCAGTAACAGTTCTGTGTCCCTGAGTAACAATTCTGTGTCTGTGCGAGTAAGAATTCTGTGTCTGTGCGAGTAACAATTCTGTGGCCCTAAGTAACAGTTCTGTGGCCCTCAGTAACAGTTCTGTGTCCCTGAGTAACAATTCTGTGTCTCTGCGAGTAACAATTCTGTGGCCCTAAGTAACGGTTCTGTGGCCCTAAGTAACGGTTCTGTGGCCCTCAGTAACAGTTCTGTGTCCCTGTGTAACAATTCTGTGTCTGTGCGAGTAACAATTCTGTGGCCCTAAGTAACAGTTCTGTGGCCCTCAGTAACAATTCTGTGTCCCTGATTAACGTTTCTGTGGCCCCAAGTAACAGTTCTGTGGCCCTCAGTAACAATTCTGTGTCTGTGCGAGTAACAATTCTGTGTCTGTGCGAGTAACAATTCTGTGGCCCTAAGTAACAGTTCTGTGGCCCTCAGTAACAGTTCTGTGTCCCTGAGTAACAATTCTGTGTCTGTGCGAGTAACAATTCTGTGGCCCTAAGTAACAGTTCTGTGGCCCTCAGTAACAATTCTGTGTCCCTGATTAACGTTTCTGTGGCCCCAAGTAACAGTTCTGTGGCCCTCAGTAACAATTCTGTGTCTGTGCGAGTAACAATTCTGTGGCCCTAAGTAACAGTTCTGTGGCCCTCAGTAACAATTCTGTGTCCCTGATTAACGTTTCTGTGGCCCCAAGTAACAGTTCTGTGGCCCTCAGTAACAATTCTGTGTCTGTGCGAGTAACAATTCTGTGTCTGTGCGAGTAACAATTCTGTGGCCCTAAGTAACAGTTCTGTGGCCCTCAGTAACAATTCTGTGTCCCTGATTAACGTTTCTGTGGCCCCAAGTAACAGTTCTGTGGCCCTCAGTAACAATTCTGTGTCTGTGCGAGTAACAATTCTGTGTCTGTGCGAGTAACAATTCTGTGGCCCTAAGTAACAGTTCTGTGGCCCTCAGTAACAGTTCTGTGTCCCTGAGTAACAATTCTGTGTCTGTGCGAGTAAGAATTCTGTGTCTGTGCGAGTAACAATTCTGTGGCCCTAAGTAACAGTTCTGTGGCCCTCAGTAACAGTTCTGTGTCCTTGAGTAACAATTCTGTGTCTGTGCGAGTAACAATTCTGTGTCTGTGCGAGTAACAATTCTGTGGCCCTAAGTAACAGTTCTGTGGCCCTCAGTAACAATTCTGTGTCCCTGATTAACGTTTCTGTGGCCCCAAGTAACAGTTCTGTGGCCCTCAGTAACAATTCTGTGTCTGTGCGAGTAACAATTCTGTGTCTGTGCGAGTAACAATTCTGTGGCCCTAAGTAACGGTTCTGTGGCCCTCAGTAATAGTTCTGTGTCCCTGTGTAACAATTCTGTGTCTGTGCGAGTAACAATTCTGTTGCCCTAAGTAACAGTTCTGTGGCCCTCAGTAACAATTCTGTGTCTGTGCGAGTAACAATTCTGTGTCTGTGCGAGTAACAATTCTGTGGCCCTAAGTAACAGTTCTGTGGCCCTCAGTAACAATTCTGTGTCTGTCCCTGAGTAACAATTCTGTGGCCCTAATAACGTTTCTGTGGCCCTAAGTAACAGTTCTGTGGCCCTCAGTAACAATTCTGTGTCCCTGATTAACGTTTCTGTGGCCCCAAGTAACAGTTCTGTGGCCCTCAGTAACAATTCTGTGTCTGTGCGAGTAACAATTCTGTGTCTGTGCGAGTAACAATTCTGTGGCCCTAAGTAACAGTTCTGTGGCCCTCAGTAACAGTTCTGTGTCCCTGAGTAACAATTCTGTGTCTGTACGAGTAACAATTCTGTGTCTGTGCGAGTAACAATTCTGTGTCTCTGCGAGTAACAATTCTGTGGCCCTAAGTAACGGTTCTGTGGCCCTCAGTAACAGTTCTGTGTCCCTGTGTAACAATTCTGTGTCCGTGCGAGTAACAATTCTGTGGCCCTAAGTAACAGTTCTGTGGCCCTCAGTAACAATTCTGTGTCCCTGATTAACGTTTCTGTGGCCCCAAGTAACAGTTCTGTGGCCCTCAGTAACAATTCTGTGTCTGTGCGAGTAACAATTCTGTGTCTGTGCGAGTAACAATTCTGTGGCCCTAAGTAACAGTTCTGTGGCCCTCAGTAACAGTTCTGTGTCCCTGAGTAACAATTCTGTGTCTGTGCGAGTAACAATTCTGTGGCCCTAAGTAACAGTTCTGTGGCCCTCAGTAACAATTCTGTGTCCCTGATTAACGTTTCTGTGGCCCCAAGTAACAGTTCTGTGGCCCTCAGTAACAATTCTGTGTCTGTGCGAGTAACAATTCTGTGGCCCTAAGTAACAGTTCTGTGGCCCTCAGTAACAATTCTGTGTCCCTGATTAACGTTTCTGTGGCCCCAAGTAACAGTTCTGTGGCCCTCAGTAACAATTCTGTGTCTGTGCGAGTAACAATTCTGTGTCTGTGCGAGTAACAATTCTGTGGCCCTAAGTAACAGTTCTGTGGCCCTCAGTAACAATTCTGTGTCCCTGATTAACGTTTCTGTGGCCCCAAGTAACAGTTCTGTGGCCCTCAGTAACAATTCTGTGTCTGTGCGAGTAACAATTCTGTGTCTGTGCGAGTAACAATTCTGTGGCCCTAAGTAACAGTTCTGTGGCCCTCACTAACAGTTCTGTGTCCCTGAGTAACAATTCTGTGTCTGTGCGAGTAAGAATTCTGTGTCTGTGCGAGTAACAATTCTGTGGCCCTAAGTAACAGTTCTGTGGCCCTCAGTAACAGTTCTGTGTCCTTGAGTAACAATTCTGTGTCTGTGCGAGTAACAATTCTGTGTCTGTGCGAGTAACAATTCTGTGGCCCTAAGTAACAGTTCTGTGGCCCTCAGTAACAATTCTGTGTCCCTGATTAACGTTTCTGTGGCCCCAAGTAACAGTTCTGTGGCCCTCAGTAACAATTCTGTGTCTGTGCGAGTAACAATTCTGTGTCTGTGCGAGTAACAATTCTGTGGCCCTAAGTAACGGTTCTGTGGCCCTCAGTAATAGTTCTGTGTCCCTGTGTAACAATTCTGTGTCTGTGCGAGTAACAATTCTGTTGCCCTAAGTAACAGTTCTGTGGCCCTCAGTAACAATTCTGTGTCTGTGCGAGTAACAATTCTGTGTCTGTGCGAGTAACAATTCTGTGGCCCTAAGTAACAGTTCTGTGGCCCTCAGTAACAATTCTGTGTCTGTCCCTGAGTAACAATTCTGTGGCCCTAATAACGTTTCTGTGGCCCTAAGTAACAATTATCTGGCACTCAGTAATAATTCTGTCTGTCCCTGAGTAACAATTCTGTGGCCCTAATAACGTTTCTGTGGCCCTAAGTAACAATTCTCTGGCACTCAGTAACAATTCTGTCTGTCCCTGAGTATGAATTCTGTGGCCCTAACTAGCGTTTCTTTGTCCCTAAGTAACGATTCTGTGGCCCTAATTAACAATTCTGTGTCCCTGAGTAATAGTTCTCTGTCCCTAAGTATCGTTTCTCTGTCCCCAAGTATCGTTTCTGTGGCCCTAACTCTGTCCCTGTCCCTAATACAGAGCGGTCTGCCTCTGTTCAATGACTGCAGGCAAATGAAGAATTCCAAAATGGCCGCTATTTATAGCTCGACCATTACACAGTGCTAGCTGGCTGGCTGCTGATTGGCTGATGCGATCACATGTCGTTGAGGAATGCATTATGGGTCAGCGCGCCTTGTCTGCGCGCCTTCCCAGACATTCCCGCTCCGTCGCCGCACATGTCAGCCGCCATTTTCGGAAAAATTTCGATTCGCGCGTCCGAATTAGGCTATTTTTCGGATTCGAAACTTCCGGTTGCCTGGTCCGTCGTCTGACGTCATTTCCGGTGAGTGGAGCGCACGCCGAGCGGTGCGTTCCAAGGGGCCATCTTAGTCTAAGGAGAAGAGTCTGTAGCTGAGGTCTGCCATCCTGCTGCACACTAAACTGTGGGGTCCTTATATAATCCTTATATAATCGGTGTACATGAAAAGTGGATCAATTTTGAAGAGAATCGCTGTTGTTTTGAATAAAAAGCGGGTTATATCCCGCAAAAGAATGTGAGTGGTCTGGAGAGATTAATTTGAGGAGAAGTTACTGCGGTATCACGCTATGGTCTTTTCTTCTTCCTGATTTTCCTTTGGGGGATTCGGTGAGAGGAGTAAGCAGAAGAGGTACCTAGACATGAGAGGAAACAGCACTTGGAGGTCTCAGAGAAAGTAAAGGGGGTCCAGGAGCCCTTAACAATCCTGAAAGGCGTGTGACTCACCATTATCTGGTGAGTGCGGTTAATGTTGATTTCTGCACTGGTGGATGGTGAAGGGATCCGTAACACGGAAGAATCATATGGAAAATATATTATAAATTAATTTGATTAATTTTGTCACGGGACTTTAATTATATATATATATATATACTTTCTGGGATTTTTCTGATTTTTTGTCACTTTGTTTTTTCACTGGACTCATAATTTTATATATATATTTTTGTATCAACATAATTTATATATAATTTATTATATATAATTTTATTAGTACATTAATGTTTTTTTACACTGAGTAATGTAATTGATCATGTGGTTTTATACTGACAGATCTGCAGAAGCAGATCTACTGATCATTGGTGCAATGCTTTATATAGACTCCCGCCGCAAAAAAATAAAAAATGCACATTTTTTTACCTGCATAAAAATGTGCATTTATTATTTTTTACCAAGAGGTGAACTTATCCTTTAAGAACAAACCTATAGACCCTATCGTGTTCATAACCCGGGGACTGCCCGCATTGTGTTTATATTGATTGTTTTAGTTTTTAATGTCATTTTTCAGGTTGTCAGTAAAAAATGTGCTCCGTCAGTACATTTTTCTTTGTTTTGTCAGTAAAGAAATGTTGCAGGAGGTTGGCAACAGTGATTGTCAATAAAGACAAAGGTAACCCTAAAATGCCTTTCTTTGGCTTCCGTCTATAAAATCACCTTCCTTACCCAGTAGCTTCCCTGGAACGAATTTACCCTCCAAATGCCTTTGTAATGCTGCCTGTATATTTTCATAACTTTAGCCAATTAGCCTTTGAATGACATCACCTTTCCGAGAAGTAATAATTCCAATCTTTATGCATTCTCTCCGCCAGCTGATGATATCTTGACCCAATAAACCTAAGTTTATCTTCAAGGTTGGTATGTGACAACATTTTAAAGTGTAAGGCACAGAGGATAGGGGAAGAAAAACTATGCAGGAAATTCCTGCCTATCAATAATTAAATTTTTATAGCTCTTGCTGGGAGCTAACCAAACAAAAAAAACAAGGTCTCGATGGAAAATGTAATCTCTAAACTGAAAGCCAAACAAGAAAAATGAACGCTAATTGCCTGACATTTTACTGCAAAGCTCATTAGTTAGCTGACTGGTCTTTAAAAAAATCAATCTGCCATTACAATGGATGTAAACCCTATCTGGATGACATTTTGTTTGCTCGGTGTGCTCTGTAGCATAAACAGTTGTCTTTTTTTTAATAAATAAATGTTTCCACATCTTTTATAGTCATTTGTTACCTCTCTATGCTGTTAAAACGGAGTGCCAGCCATTTTTTGGGTTTATTAAAAGTCAGCAGCTACAAAAACTGTAGCTGCTGACTTTTAATAAACACACTTACCTGTCCCAGAGTCCTGCGATGTGTTCACCTACGCGGTCCCTTCTCCTCTTCTTTCCCCCACAGCGCCGGCATCTCAACTGGGGGCACCAAGCTGTGACAGCTTGCGGCTTCACAGCCTGGTTCCCTTTGCCCATGCACAAGTTGTGCTGCGCTTCTTAATTGGTCCGGCAGTCTCCTGGGAACTTTCATTTTGTCAATTGCTGATGAACTGGAACCCGTGTGCCCAGTGGCAACTTTAGTGACCCTTCGAAGATCAGAATCCTGCTGGCCCCTCCCTCCTGCTGAGTGCCCCTAGAGCAAGAAGCTTGCTCTGGGGGCACCCAAGCAGGGGTGCAGCTCTGCGTGTCCATTCACACACAATGCTTTGCCTCGGCCTCACCCCCTCCCTCTCCCTCTCCTGATTGGCTGTGATTGACAACAGCAGGAACCAATCAGGAGTGTGAGTCCCCAGAGAACCGAGGCTCTGGTGGACATCACTGGATTGAGAAGGGGCTTAGGTAAGTATTAGATGGGGCTGGAAGGGCTGCTGCACACAGAAGGTTTACATGAAGGTGAAAAACCTTTAACCTTTAAAAAAAAATGGAACAGAATAAAGCAAGCCAGAGGGTGCGATTGGATCGTTCTCACATATATGCACGATCGTTGTCCATGTTCCTATCTAGCTAATCGCTCACTACAGTTCAATGTGTATTATGCAGTTCTAGTTTGCTGTGCACTTTTGGCATCTAAATAATATTTGTATGGAAATATGCAGCAATTATTCATATACCAAAAATAAAAAGCAACAACCAAATCAAAATCGTGCTAAATATAAACCTGTGAATAATTATCATCATCCTTCATATAAATGTCCATGAATAAGTTTGTGATACAATTCACAAATCGGGATCATGTCCACATAATCACCTTTAGGTGCACCCTGAAAACCCATCTCTTCAGGGAAACCTACCCCACCCTCACCTAACAGCCGTTCTCCTCCACTCCTCCTACCACTCCATCCCCCACAGCCACTTCCTGCTGTACCTCTACCCCCTCCCTCCTAGATTGTAAGCTCGAAAGAGCAGGGCCCTCGAACCCCTCGTGTATTGTATTGTTGCTGTATTGTCTCATGTACTGTCCCCCCCACTCTAATGTACAGCACTGAGCAAACCCTTTGGCGCTATATAAACACTGTATTATAATAATAATAATAATAATAAACAATTCAATGAGAGTACATTGTGTGTACCCCCCCCCCTTCATGCACACACTCAACTTGTGAATTTATCCTCATTAGAAAGGTCTTATTGCACCTTTAATCAAATCAATCGGAATCCAAAAACCCAGCTGGACTCTCCCTGTGATCAAACAATCCTACCCAGAAATATCACTTGGTAAATTTAGCGCTCCTCTCAGCTCAGGTGACAAAACTCAAAAAAGATACAAAAGCTGACATAGTGCTCACTGAGGTATTTTATTAATAAAAAAAAAAGAAAATGCGCTCACTAGAGATGAGCGAAGTATTGAAAAATATGATTCGGCTGATTCGGCGAATTCCAGTATGAAATTCGATTCGATGCGAATTTCTTCGCTACGAAGATGGCTTATAAAAAGGGTTTCTAGGCTTCAGAGAGCCTTTAAATTAGTGCAGAACACTGTACCTTTAATTTAAATGCCCTTGGAGATCAGGAAGGAGAAGGAGAAGGATGAGAAGAAGGAGAAGGAGAAGGATGAGAAGAAGGAGAAGGAGAAGGATGAGAAGAAGGAGAAGGAGAAGGATGAGAAGATGGAGAAGGAGAAGGATGAGAAGAAGGAGAAGGAGAAGGATGAGAAGAAGGAGAAGGAGAAGGATGAGAAGAAGGAGAAGGAGAAGGAGAAGGATGAGAAGAAGGAGAAGGAGAAGGATGAGGAGAAGGAGAAGGATGAGAAGAAGGAGAAGGATGAGAAGAAGGAGAAGGAGAAGGATGAGAAGATGGAGAAGGAGAAGGATGAGAAGAAGGAGAAGGAGAAGGATGAGAAGAAGGAGAAGGATGAGGAGAAGGAGAAGGATGAGAAGAAGGAGAAGGATGAGAAGAAGGAGAAGGATGAGAAGATGGAGAAGGATGAGAAGAAGGAGAAGGATGAGAAGAAGGAGAAGGATGAGAAGAAGGAGAAGGAGAAGGATGAGAAGAAGGAGAAGGATGAGAAGAAGGAGAAGGATGAGAAGAATGAAACCGCTGTATGGAGTGAATGTCCCAGAACTGTCAGAAATAGTCTATTTCTGACAGTTATGGGACATTCCTTCCATACAGCGGTTGAAACATTGTATCTATTTGTTTCCATAAATGGATCCATTTATGGAAACAAATAGATACAATGTTTCAACCGCTGTATGGAAGGAATGTCACAGAACTGTTAGAAATAGTCTATTTCTGACAGTTCTATGACATTCCCTCCATACAGCGGTTTCAACCGCTGTATGGAGTGAATGTCCCAGAACTGTCATAAATAGTCTATTTCTGACAGTTCTGGGACATTCACTCCATACAGCGGTTGAAACATTGTATCTATTTTTTTCCATAAATGACATTCTGCATATACACTTAGAGGAGCGCTGCAGATACACTTTTTGCCGGCTTGGAATTATTCTTATTTTCATCCTACTTCTTCTTCTTCTTCTTATGAGGATGAGGATGAAGAAGAAGAAGTAGGATGAAAATAAGATTAATTCCAAGCCGGCAAAAAGTGTATCTGCAGCGCTCCTCTAAGTGTATTTGCAGAATGTCATTTATGGAAAAAAGTAGATACAATGTTTCAACCGCTGTATGGAGTGAATGTCCCAGAACTGTCATAAATAGTCTATTTCTGACAGTTCTATGACATTCCCTCCATACAGCGGTTGAAACCGCTGTATGGAGTGAATGTCCCAGAACTGTCAGAAATAGTCTATTTCTGACAGTTATGGGACATTCCTTCCATACAGCGGTTGAAACATTGTATCTATTTGTTTCCATAAATGGATCCATTTATGGAAACAAATAGATACAATGTTTCAACCGCTGTATGGAAGGAATGTCACAGAACTGTTAGAAATAGTCTATTTCTGACAGTTCTATGACATTCCCTCCATACAGCGGTTTCAACCGCTGTATGGAGTGAATGTCCCAGAACTGTCAGAAATAGTCTATTTATGACAGTTATGGGACATTCACTCCATACAGCGGTTGAAACATTGTATCTATTTTTTTCCATAAATGACATTCTGCAAATACACTTAGAGGAGCGCTGCAGATACACATTTTGCCGGCTTGGAATTAATCTTATTTTCATCCTACTTCTTCTTCTTCTTCTTCATCCTCATCCTTATAAGAAGAAGAAGAGGATGAGGATGAAGAAGAAGAAGAAGTAGGCAAAAAGTGTATCTGCAGCGCTCCTCTAAGTGTATCTGCAGAATGTCATTTATGGAAACAAATAGATACAATGTTTCAACCGCTGTATGGAAGGACAGTCCCAGAACTGTCATTAATAGTCTATTTCTGACAGTTCTATGACATTCCCTCCATACAGCGGTTGAAACATTGTATCTATTCTTTTCCATAAATGACATTCTGCAGATACACTTAGAGGAGCGCTGCAGATACACTTTTTGCCGGCTTGGAATTATTCTTATTTTCATCCTACTTCTTCTTCTTCTTCTTATGAGGATGAGGATGAAGAAGAAGTAGGATGAAAATAAGATTAATTCCAAGCCGGCAAAAAGTGTATCTGCAGCGCTCCTCTAAGTGTATTTGCAGAATGTCATTTATGGAAAAAAATAGATACAATGTTTCAACCGCTGTATGGAGTGAATGTCCCAGAACTGTCATAAATAGTCTATTTCTGACAGTTCTATGACATTCCCTCCATACAGCGGTTGAAACCGCTGTATGGAGTGAATGTCCCAGAACTGTCAGAAATAGTCTATTTCTGACAGTTATGGGACATTCCCTCCATACAGCGGTTTCCGGCAAAAAGTGTATGTGCAGAGTTCCTCTATTCTGCAGATACACTTAGAGGAGCTCTGCAGATACACTTAGAGGAGCTCTGCACATACACTTTTTGCCGGCTTGGAATTATTCTTATTTTCATCCTACTTCTTCTTCTTCATCCTCATCCTCTTCTTCTTCTGAGGATGAGGATGAAGAAGAAGAAGTAGGATGAAAATAAGATTAATTCCAAGCCGGCAAAAAGTGTATCTGCAGAGCTCCTCTAAGTGTATCTGCAGAATAGAGGAACTCTGCACATACACTTTTTGCCGGCTTGGAATTATTCTTATTTTCATCCTACTTCTTCTTCTTCTTCTTCTTCTTCATCCTCATCCTCTTCTTCTTCTTCTGAGGATGAAGAAGAAGAAGAAGTAGGCAAAAAGTGTATCTGCAGCGCTCCTCTAAGTGTATCTGCAGAATGTCATTTATGGAAAAAAATAGATACAATGTTTCAACCGCTGTATGGAGTGAATGTCCCATAACTGTCAGAAATACACTATTTCTGACAGTTCTGGGACATTCACTCCATACAGCGGTTGAAACCGCTGTATGGAGGGAATGTCATAGAACTGTCAGAAATAGACTATTTATGAAAGTTCTGGGACATTCCTTCCATACAGCGGTTGAAACATTGTATCTATTTGTTTCCATAAATGGATCCATTTATGGAAACAAATAGATACAATGTTTCAACCGCTGTATGGAAGGAATGTCCCAGAACTGTTAGAAATAGTCTATTTCTGACAGTTCTATGACATTCCTTCCATACAGCGGTTGAAACATTGTATCTATTTTTTTCCATAAATGACATTCTGCAAATACACTTAGAGGAGCGCTGCAGATACACATTTTGCCGGCTTGGAATTAATCTTATTTTCATCCTACTTCTTCTTCTTCTTCTTCATCCTCATCCTTATAAGAAGAAGAAGAGGATGAAGAAGAAGAAGAAGTAGGCAAAAAGTGTATCTGCAGCGCTCCTCTAAGTGTATCTGCAGAATGTCATTTATGGAAACAAATAGATACAATGTTTCAACCGCTGTATGGAAGGACAGTCCCAGAACTGTCATTAATAGTCTATTTCTGACAGTTCTGGGACATTCACTCCATACAGCGGTTGAAACATTGTATCTATTTGTTTCCATAAATGACATTCTGCAGATACACTTAGAGGAGCGCTGCAGATACACTTTTTGCCGGCTTGGAATTATTTTTATTTTCATCCTACTTCTTCTTCTTCTTCTTATGAGGATGAGGATGAAGAAGAAGTAGGATGAAAATAAGATTAATTCCAAGCCGGCAAAAAGTGTATCTGCAGCGCTCCTCTAAGTGTATTTGCAGAATGTCATTTATGGAAAAAAATAGATACAATGTTTCAACCGCTGTATGGAGTGAATGTCCCAGAACTGTCAGAAATAGTCTATTTCTGACAGTTATGGGACATTCCCTCCATACAGCGGTTTCCGGCAAAAAGTGTATGTGCAGAGTTCCTCTATTCTGCAGATACACTTAGAGGAGCTCTGCAGATACACTTAGAGGAGCTCTGCACATACACTTTTTGCCGGCTTGGAATTATTCTTATTTTCATCCTACTTCTTCTTCTTCTTCTTCATCCTCATCCTCTTCTTCTTCTTCTGAGGATGAGGATGAAGAAGAAGAAGAAGAAGTAGGATGAAAATAAGATTAATTCCAAGCCGGCAAAAAGTGTATGTGCAGAGCTCCTCTAAGTGTATCTGCAGAGCTCCTCTAAGTGTATCTGCAGAATAGAGGAACTCTGCACATACACTTTTTGCCGGCTTGGAATTATTCTTCTTTTCATCCTACTTCTTCTTCTTCTTCTTCTTCTTCATCCTCATCCTCAGAAGAAGAGGATGAGGATGAAGAAGAAGAAGAAGAAGAAGTAGGATGAAAAGAAGAATAATTCCAAGCCGGCAAAAAGTGTATGTGCAGAGTTCCTCTATTTCTGACAGTTCTCTGACAGCTTCTTCACATGTACAGCGGTTGAAACATCTGTATCCTAAATGGAAACTAATAGATACAATGTTTCAACCGCTAAACATGTGTTCCTTCTGTCAGAGAACTGTCAGAAATAGCGGAGCTCTCTGCAGGGACACTTTTGCCGGCTGATCGGGAAATGTTCGATTCGCGCACCCGAAGTAGGCAAAATTTCGGATTCGACGCGAATCGAATATTTCCTGAAATTCGACTCGAATTCCGGTTCGCCTGGTTCGATTCGCTCATCTCTAGCGCTCACATAAAACCTGAATAAAATAATTTAAATTTACATTCCAATGCTGCTTGGATGGAAGGCTCAAACATTGGTAATATACAAATACCTCCAGCCACATGGAAAAACCCTCTCCTCGCTACCTACGCATTTCATTGGGCTTACGTCGTCGGGGGCACTAGGAAGAGCGATCCTAAGAAATGATTGGAAATTACTCTTAATAAGCCAAGCTCTTTAATGTCATTTATAAATATTAGTCCTTCAATGGACCTCCAGTGCACACAGACTATGTAAACACCCACTATATAAATTAGAGCAGGATCAACACCTTTTTCCTTCCCACGGGTCACTTCCCAGGACCCGGGTATTGCATTGTGGAGTATAGAGTGCAGGTATACTTATGCTCCAACTTTTTTTCAAGCTGTCTTAAAATAGAGAAGCAATATTATTTGTTTATTATTGTGGCGATCTGCGTGATTTATTGCATGCAGAAAAAAAATAATAAATCTGCTTTCCTTTGCAAAGTGCTCGCAATTTGGCATGCCGCAATTTTAGCTTTCCTACATTAGTCATCACGGAGGGCCTCTAATGTGTAGGTTAATCTGCACACAAGTGATATTTTTCTTAAAGAGTCAACAGTGACATTTATATGAACGAAATGCACTTTAACTAAAACCTGCAATTATGGCAGAAAGATGACTACAATTTTCCTGCTGGGACTTCTTCAAAATTGGAGGAAAATAACAATCCAGTTGTAGAAAATGTGCAATTACGGAACGGTCCTGAAGGTTTAGATAGAAGGCAACGTCTGAAATGTTATTACGAGGTTCTTGCAAGTCTCCTCTCATAAACTTCAGTTTATAAACATCAGATGTGTGCCAATCCATGCTGTCCTAACCTCAGATTAAGCCTGTCATCTAGGCCCTAAAAAAAACCGTGGCATCACCTCTCACACCCTTCTGCTAACAATTAAAGAGCAATAAAAGGCTGACAAGGGTGGAAATGGTCCCATAATTTGCATGGCTCTTTCCACTTTGAAACACTAGACTGCTGATGATAACATCACCAATTGCAGTTGGTATCTGTTACCTATTAGGAGCTGATCTCATAGGTAGGGAGCAGATAGTGGCGAAAGGTGATGGAGGGGGGAAGGTGGTCATAAAAACAGAGGAACTGCTGAAGTTGCACAGAGGTCATAGAAGTACAAAAGTTTTCTCAGCACATGCTGTATGATTATTGTGTGGTTATGTCAAAATAGAGACTTGAGGGAAACAAACATGGTTAGCATTAAAGGGAAACTATAGACTATTTTCAAATCATTCATGTTTTGAAATATTGTGGTACTCAGAAACTTGGCAAGCTGTCCCACACAGTCCAAAGAAGACCAGCACCTCCCAGCTCTCACCAAAACCCAATTCAAATAGTAACTTATGTATTGTTAACCACAAAACAGACTAAACCCTGGAAATAGTTGTTTATTTGCTTTACTGAAGTCCGTTAGGGAGCCAATGTGTTCTTCATTATTGAAAACAAAGCCATCCACAAGCTACATCATCAATCTTGTCTCCAAATATCACCCAAGCCATCCCAAGACCTCCTGGCCTGTAGCTCTCTTGTCTCCTCCTCCCATGATTGTCTCTAGAACTTCTGCAGAGCCTCTCCCATCTTCTGGAATTCCCAACCTCAATCTGTCTGGCTATCTCCTACTCTGGCCGCCTTTAGGTGATCTCTGAAAACTCATCTCTTCCACGGAAGCCTATCACAGCTCCAGCTCACTGAGCTTTTAACTCTTTCATAAGCTCATCCCCCACAGTTATAACCTTTTGTACCACCCTATTAGATTGTAAGCTCTTGTGAGCAGGGCCCCCTAACCTTCTTGTATTTTATTGTACTGTCTCCCTTTAAATTGTATAACGATGTGCAAACTGATGGTGCTATATATATATATATCCTCTATAATCAGTGGGGTCGCTACCGGGGTGCCAGTGGTGCAGACCGCACCCGGGTGACACCAGGGGTGGACTGGGCCATTTGCACCCCTGGGCAGTTCTGACACCCGCTGCATATCGCAAGGGCAGTGCATTTGGAATGCAGTGTGGGAAATGTGCATGGAACACTGGTTTCTTGCACCACATACAGGGGCGGACTGACCATTCAGACATTCGGGCACAGCCCGAGGGCCCAGGGTCAATTGGGGGCCCCATGACATGCCCCTAGTACCTTTCATAGGCTTTTTTTGGGAGTGGTTTGAGTGTGGGCGAGGACACAGGGGCCCCATGATCCCCTATTGTCCGGGGGCCCCATGAGTTGTCAGTCTGCCCCTGACCACATACCAATTTGAACAGGTACTAAGAGAGTTCCCTGGTCCACTATCCTGGGTTGCATAGGAGTGCTTCACATTTTTAGGGTTTCACACTAGAATGCGGTGCGGAAAAGCCAGGTTCCTGTCTAGCTTCCTGCACCACATTCCAGTTGCACTGCCCTTGCAATCTGCTGTGGATGTCAGTGAGTTATTTATTTATTTCAGGTACTTATATAGCGCTGTCACTTTACATACTGTATATTCACATTAGTCCCTAACCCTCCAGGGGCATACATTCTAAAGTCCCTAATTCACATTCAGACATATATATATATTAGGGCCAATTTAGACAGGAGCCAATTAACCTACCAGCATGTCTTTGGAGTGTGGGAGGAAACTGGAGTACCCAGAGGAAACCCACACAAGCACAGGGAGAACATGCAAACTCCAGGCAGGAGGCGCCATGGTCAGGAATCAAACCCATGATCCATTTACTGCAAAGCAGACATGCTAACCACTAAGCCACTGTGCCGCCCAGTTAAGACAATACGAAATTCCTTGCAGTATTGTCTCCTTTGATGCCCATCTCTTGTTGTCAGTAGGGAGCTACTCTTCCCTGTAGGTGTAGAGCCCCAGGTGCGCTACTTGGATGACCCTGATTATGTCCCTTCCCCACATTCCCCTATCCTCTTCTTCTACCCCTTTCCTCACCTCTTACTCCTTCCATCTATTACTACAACTTCATCCTCTTATACTTTTCTCTAATCCTCTACAAAGGCAAATTTTTTATTTTCTAATTCCTTTTTCCTCTTTGAAGCAGACTATGCCCCTCAGTGCATCCAACATTACAGTCTGGCCAATTTCCTACCAGCCTACACATTTCTTTCCCAATTTCTGTAGGCCACTCCTGTCTTACTGTCTTATTCATCTGTAGACATGTAGGCCTTTGTGGAGCCTAAATGTGGCCCATGTCACTGGCTGTTGCAGCCCGGGAAACTAATTATGCATCGCTACCTGTATACTCTTCTATACTTATATTTGTCTGTATTTTGACAATCTCTTATAACAAATTTATTGACAGTGAAGAACACACCTCTTTGCTCTAACTTTTTCCCCTCATTGGTTGGCATCTGTGGTTGTTAATGTAGCACTACCCCGAAGGAGCTGCTGAATTTCAGGCCTTTTTCCCCCACACAGCACCCACAGCCTCTCTCTGATGGCTCAAGAAGTAGTCTAGGGGTTCTGGTTTTTAGTGTTTATTTTGAGAACGTAGAACTTGAATGAGAATTGAGGGTACATAGGATGCCCAGAACTGAAGAAATCACAAACTCCAAATAAACGGATGTGCTAAAGTCTTTGGCTGCTGTAATCCACACCGAACTTGTGCTGCATAATAGTGGGAGTAATGGTGCAGCTAAAACAGGAAATAAGAGTCCCAAAAAGTATTGCACAGCACCTGGCTGTTCTAGTTGGAAGTGTTAGGGTGCTCCTGGCTGTCTTGTGATGCACTTAAAGTGGAGCTCCACCCAAAAGGGGAAGTTACATAGTTACATGGTTAGTCTGGCTGAAAAAAGACAAAATTCCAACCAGTTCAACCTCTGAAAAGTTATAATCCTACACCCACAGCTGATCCAGAGGAAGGCAAAAAACCCAGCAATGCATGACCAAATTTGCATGGCGCTGCTCACGCAGTGGGCACCTGGCTGTGAAGCTTCAAGCTGCACAGCCAGGTGCCCACACTGGGGAGAGAGGATGGGCAGTGAACCCAGCTGGTATGACCATACCACAGGATCCTGGGGCAGGTGAGTGGCTGCATGGTCTATACAGAGTCTTAGTATTCAACCTTTCATGGAATTTCTGCCCACAGGAGTGATTCTGTCACTGGCCAGGGATAGGTTGACTAACAAACTACTTATTATTTATTTCAGGCACTTATATAGCACCATCCATTTACACAGCACTTAACATATATATATCATACATTCATATCAGTCCCTAACCCTCAAGGGGTGTACAATCTAAGGTCCCTAACTCACATTCATACATATACATGCTAGGGCCAATTTAGACAGGAGCCAATTAACCTACCAGCATATGTTTGGAGTGTGGGAGGAAACCAGAGGAAACCCACGCAAGCACAGGAGGAACATGCAAACTCCATGCAGGAGGCACCATGGTCAGGAATTGAACCGCTAACCCATTTACTACAAGGCAGACGTGCTAACCACTAAGCCACTGTGCAGCCCATTTTTTTTTATCTGTTTTAATAGAGTTGCTGGCCATGCTAACAAGAAGTCACTCAAAAGCATTCCAGGGCAGTAAGGGAAGGATTCCATAGAGTAAAGTGGAAGCTTCTCCTGGATGATTCTGCCGCCAGTTCCAGCAGTGTCGCCAGCAGAAAAATCCTCCTTATGACATGAGCCTAAAAATTCTGTACAGTCGCATCATCTCTGCCATTGTTTAGTATTGTACCTGTGCAGTTTATGCAGTTTATTAATACTGTAATGGTTACATGAAAGTAATTTTGAAGTCATGGCAGGTTCTTGGAATTTTCCTTGATGATAGGTGGAGCCAAAAAAAAAACTGTCATTTCTTGGCGCTTTGGGGCTTTAATATCGGATGTTATTTCATTCCATGATTTACCCATGAAATGCCGACAAGCGCACGCCAAATATGAGATTATGAAAGCCAAAGAATTCAAATAAAAATGTTTAAGAATGCATCTCTACATCATATAGATAGATCCTAATGGAAGGAATGTAGAAATAATTCCAGACTTATGGATAGTGTTAGGATTAACATTAGGATTAGGGTTCATGTTTGAATTAGGGTGAAATTAAATAGGCAGCATTGGCTTTCTTGGTAATGGAGGCTTGATAAGAGTTCTAGCCATAACAACAGCTGGAGTTGATATCTGCAGCCAAAGGATCTTTTGCATTCGAGGACAGAGCTTTTCATTCTTCATGTGTCTGTAAAGCAATACAGGATATTCTGCAGCCTTCCTAGACCTGAGTCACCCTTCACTCTTCTACACCCAGAACCGACTCATCTCAACACCAACAATCCAACATTCCGTACTGGGCTGGGTCCCCGCTGTGTAAAGATAATTGTACGAGTTACTGGCCCAGAGCTGAGATCAGGGAACAAGGCAACATTATAAGTCACAAATAGCAGGGGTGAGAGTCATTCGGCATCACAATAACTGGTACTGAGTAAGTAGATTGCTGTTGTATCTTCATTACAGTTGGAAGACCGAAGCAGGGATGAGAGTGGCTACTGTAGACATAACAGCTGTTATTCCCATCCATAGGCTCTATCAAAGAAGTCCTAGTGACCAAAATAAATATATTGGATTTTTTTTTTTATAGTAACAACATGCAAAAATCAATATAGCGATGACCCTGAGTTTAATGAGCGCTCCTGGCTTTTCTAAAGATGTTCTGACTTACTGCTGTATCCTGCCCCAAAAGCACTAATGGTGAGCAGTTTATTGACATCTGATCTGTATGTCTGAGGGATCTTGACAAATCCCCAAGCAGGAGGCTTGGCATAGGGTCAAGACACCCCTCAGATATGATAGAGCCTGATCAGCAAGAAGTGGTGAATCAGTGTGTGTTGGGTGGAAGATGGAGTAGGAGGCTGGAGTGTGGAGTCTGGGAGGGGGCTCAGGGAAAGGACTTACCTACAGGCAGGTGCTGGAAGAGGGGACCTCCACTGTGGCACCATCTACTGAGAGGGACAGCCTGAGCAGCAGGGGTGGAACCAGCCCAGCAGAAGGCTTGAAGTCAGCCACCAACCCATAAAGCTATCAGGAAGGACAGTGTGAGTAACCTTAAACCCCTGAGCCGGATAAGGGGAGAGGACAATCAGGTGGAGAACCCAACTAGCTCCTCAACTGGGACTGTTTAATATTGGGCAGCTTCTGGATCCCCTTGCCCAGGGAATACCCTTAGTACTTCTTCTGGATCCCCTTGCCCAGGGAATACCCTTAGTACTGCTTCTGGATACCTTTGCCCAGGGAATACCCATAGTACTGCTTCTTGATCCCCTTGCCCAGGGAATACCCTTAGTACTGCTTCTGGATACCTTTGCCCAGGGAATACCCTTAGTACTGCTTCTGGATCCCCTTGCCCAGGGAATACCCTTAGTACTGCTTCTGGAACCCCTTGCCCAGGGAATACCCTTAGTGCTGCTAGGTGAAGAGGAGGATTTATCCAGGGGAGGTACACTGGAGAGCAGGAGTGCTCTCAAAGAACAGACAGATTTTGCTTCCTGTTCATAGACTCATACATAGTTTGTCCTCGTAGTTCACAGTTCCTTGGACATCTCATGTGTCCCTCAACCCCATCCAAGTTAAATACCTTTAATAAAATCACAAAAACAAGCCTAAGGACTGATTACTGTTTCTGTGTGGAAGTGTGGAAGAAGAAGATGTGTTTTGCCTGGCTGTGCAGGACTGTAGGGGGACCCAAAGACTTAGCGACTCCTAAGGGGTTAGTGCTGCCTTTGGCTCAAAGTCCAGTGAACAGAGGATTAGATGTTACAACAGTCCTTCTATACCTTTTTAACACAAAGGAACCCTTGAAATAACTTTCTGGTCTCAGAGAACCCCTGCTAATAATTATCATATTTACAGCTCACGGTGCACGGTATGATGGTCAGTGTCAGTGGTTAATTATATGCAGAATGTGAACAAAAAAAGAGCTGGCATTAAAAATGTAAAAAAACAGTGTGGGGAGTCTACCCCCAATCCCTACCAGACCCTTCAGGTGTGGTAGGGATTTGGGGGTAACCTCACACCAAAATATTGGTGAGGCCCCCATCCCACCCCAAGATCCATACCAAACCTTTATCAGAGGATGCAGCCCAAGGAGCCAGGAAAGGGAGGGAGCGAGATGTCCTTAACAACCAGGGAATAGCTAGTCCATAACAACCATTACTCATCTACTTTCATCTGGAGAATGTAAACAAAGATCTGCCATTACAAAATTTATAAAAACAGCGATCTACCCTCCCCCCCACGCTGTCTATCAAATTTTTTAATGCCAGATTCAGGGGCGGACTGACAACTCATGGGGCCCCTGGGAAATAGGGGATCATGGGGCCCCTGTGTCTTTGCCCAAACTCAAAAAAGCCTATGAAAAAGGTACTAGGGACATCTCATGGGGCCCCCTACTGACCCCAAGCCCTTGGGCAGTGCCCGAGTTTACAAATGGTCAGTCCGCCCCTAGCCAGATCTCAGCAATGGTTTCCTTCACTTGCAATGCTGGTGAAGAACTAGCCTGGGTGATGACATCACTGGACCCCTGGACAGGTAAGTGTCCTTATATAAAAAGTCAGTAGCTACAGTATTTGTAGCTGCTGACTTATATTATTTTTGGGGGGGTAGCTTGAACCTTCTCTTTAAGGACACGGCAGGTGCCATCTCCATAAAAACCAGTTACTCCTTGGTTGTTAAGGACATCTGCGGGTGCTGGCAACAACCAGCTGAATTTTCATACATACCTTAAATCGCATGCCTGGGCCACTATGTATGTAACACATTATTTAATTATTTACTTTAGTGAATTGACTTTAACGCTGTTTTATGCCGTATTTGCTGACCCTTTTTTTGTTTTTCTTTTTTGAGGTAAATACCACATAAATGGATAGTAAAGTGACATTTTCATTATCACATGCAATATTTGGGAAAAATGTGTCACGTTACCCAAAATAACGCATGTGATATGCTTTTGTAAATTGAATCCATTGCCCTATCAGAAATCCTATCGTATTGCCCAATTCACTGCATTAATAACTAGATTCTAGATTTGCACATATTACTGTGCCAGGAACAGGGGCAGACTGACAACTCATGGGGCCCCTGGGCAATAGGGGATCATGGGTCCCCTGTGTCCTTGCCCAAACTCAAAATGAAAAAGGTACCAGGGGCATCTCATGGGGCCCCCTACTGACCCCGGGCCCTCGGGCAATGCCCGAGTTTCAAAATGGTCAGGAACATGTCTTGCTGTTTGAAGAAGCAATTGTTTCTTGCACCAAAGAAACTGAAAGTTAATGATGTTAAAATGAGGATGTCTAGGTCTGGACACGAGCACTAATAGTATTTAATAGCGGAAAGCATTTCCTCAGCTACACCTGTTTGCATTTTGGAACATTTGTCTAGCACTCTGTCTTCGGGGCAGATTAAATGAAATCTTCTCTCGTCTATCATTTCAGTGGCTGTTTTTTTTTTCTATCCCCCCCTTCTCCGTCTGCAGATGATTTGCTTAAACTCTTTCGGAGATCCCATCTATGGGGTGGTGATAAAAGACAGATTACAAAGTATAAAGATGAAAGGCTCATCATTTCCTTCACTGCAGAAAGGAGACAAATTACGGGAAATGTCTTGTTCTGATTGAACAGACAATAGACTTAATAAAGTCATCATCGACATCAAGGATGCAAGCACTTCCTTCATTTTCTCTTTCTTAATGAAGATTGGTCGAATTCTGTTCTTTCAGATTTTGCATTTGACTTTTTTTCCTTTTGCAAGTTTTGGTCAGTGCAGGTTTATGTCATTTTTGCTGATGTTTGTGGCCTATTTGGGCTCTTTTATATTTGAAGATCTGTGTAAGTGTAACAATTCTAGATATTTACATACTGTATGTGGTCTGAAACAATGAAAACAGTGCTACTGGAATGGAGTGGGCAGCACAGTGGCTAAATGGTTAGCACTTCCACCTGGCAGTACTATGGTCATTGGTTTGAATCCCAACCATGGCACCTCCTGCCTGGAATTTGCATGTTCTCCCTGTGCCTGCGTGGGGTTCCTCCCACACTCCAAAGACATGCTGGTAGGTGAATTGGATCCTGTCTAAATTGAACATGTAGATAAACAAAGGCAGCTCTAGGCTTTGAGAGACCTTAGACATGAGGCCCACGCACACCCATAATGAGAAAAATAATTCAAGCAACAAAAAACTAACTGGGGGATAGGTAAGGGAACCATTGGCAGTTCATCTCTATCCCTGCTGCTGATGTCGTCTCCGTTACCACCACAAATGCCATCCCTATCCCCACTGCCACTGATGTCATTCCTATCCACACTACTGCCACTAATGTTATCCTCATCCCTATCACCACCACTGATGTAATTTCAATCCATGCTACTGCCACTAATGTCATCCCTATTTCCACCACTGCCACTGATATCATTTGCTGATGGGAGACTGAGGAAATGCCTCCTCCTCCTACAAAGTTGCAATGTATAGTCTGATCAGTGGGGGAGGGGAGACTGAGGAAATGCCTCCTCCTCCTTCTACACAGCTACAATGTACAGTCTGATCACTGGAGGAGGGGAGACTGAGGAAATTCTGCCTTCTACAAAGTTACAATGTACAGTCTGATCACTAGGGGAGGAGAGACTGAGGAAATGCTTCCTTCTGCCTTCTACACAGTTACAATGTACAGTCTGATCACTGGGGGAGGGGAGACTGAGTAAATGCTTCCTCCTCCTTCTACAAAGTTACAATGTACAGTTTGAAATACTTCCTCAGCGTTGGACAGTGTTTACAGCTGGCTACAAACATTGGTGAATGATCGGGATGTGCATGCACCAGGTCTGTTGGCTCAGCTTCTGCACCAAATCGAAGCACTTTAACTGCCCCTGCCTAAGGTGGTGAAACGGGAAGAGTCCTGGGCAGACAGTCATGGTGCTGGGTAAACAAATAGCAAACATGCAAGATTCTTGTAACCTGTCTGATTGCTTTGTTTGCTATAATCGCTTGTTTTGGGCTGTCACATGCTGCCCTACAGACATTGGATCAGAAAAATAAATGATTTATTCAATGCATGTCTATGGACGCCTTAAGTGCTTGGGAGGTGAGAGGGTCAGCAATGCAGAAAGATGACCAAAACCTGATCTATAAACTACTTAGGGGAATCTCATTAGTTGTTAAGGTGACCTCACCACAGGTAACTATAGTCTTTTTATTTTTCTCTATAAACCAATATTGGCTGGAATGTTTTTTGTTTTTTTTTAATAGCATCTAACATTTCCCTCTTTCTCCATAATGTACACGTTGGCTTTCCAGAGTGATGAGGTGATGCAGTCTTATTCCTGCAGGCCGGAATAAAACCTGGCAAAGCATTTCACATCACAAGTCGGTTTCGTAGGTAATAGCTTTTGTAGCTGCCTCCACAACCTAATGGAAAAGACGTGTGATAATGACCTTACCAGATAAATTTGTCAGCCGGTGGAAATGGAAGAAAACCATCTGTCATGGCTTAAAGGTTCCAACAAAGGTGGGATAAAGAGGGAATATTTATTTGTCACAAAGTCTGCAGGACTATACGAGCACCATCATGTCTTTGTGGAAGGGGGCTCCATCAAGATCTGGTGGACCCAGGGGCGGACTGACCATTCCTATTGCCCGGGGGCCCCATGAGTTATCAGTCCACCCCTGGGTGGACCTGTTCCAAAATGGGTCTTACAGTGTAGACAATCAGATACAAAGCAGAGAGTACCACAGAACCCTGAGATACAAAAGGGTGCAATATGTTAGAGCAGTTATTACCTCGTAGATGTGTCCTGTCAGAGCAGGGTATCCTTCTGGAACCCTCAAAGCAAAAATGATATACACTCACCGGCCACTTTATTAGGTCCACCTAGCTAGTACTGGGTTGTACCCTCTTTTGCCTTCAGAACTGCCTTCATTCTTGGTGGCATAGATTCAGCAAGGTGTTGGAAACATTCCTCAGAAATTCTGGTCCATATTGACATGATAGCATCACACAGTTGCTGCAGATTTGTCAGCTGCACATCCATGATGCGAATCTCCTGTTACACTGCATCCCAGAGGTGCTCTATTGGTTGGAGTTCTGATGGCTGTGGAGGCCATTGGAGTCCAGTGACCTCATTGTCATGTTCAAGAAACCAGTTTGAGATCATTTGAGCTTTGTGACATGGGGCATTATCCTGCTGGAAGGAGCCATCAGAAAATGAGTACAGTGTAGTCATAAAGGGATGGACATGGTCAGCAACAATACTCCGGTAGGCTGTGGTGTTTAAACGATGCTCACTTGCTACTGTTTATGCCGAATTCTGACCCTACCATCTGAATTTTGCAGCTGAAATCGAGACCAGGCAATGTTTTTCCAATCTTCTATTGTCCAATTTTGCTAAGTCTGTGCAAATTGTAGCCTCCGTTTCCTGTTCTTAGCTGACAGGAGTGGCACCCGGTGTGGTTTTCTGCTGCTGTAGCCCGTCTCCTTCAAGGTTCGACATGTTGTGCGTTCAGAGATTGTATTCTGCATACCTTGGTTGTAACGAGTTACTGTTGTCTATCTGCCCATTCTTCTCTGACATCAACAAGACATTTTCACCCACACAACTGCCACTCACTGGATATTTTCTCTTTTTTGGACCATTCTCTGTAAACCCTAGAGATGGTAGTGTGTGAAAATCCCACTGGACTAGCAGTTTTTGAAATACTCAGACCAGCCTGTTTGGCACCAACGACCATGCCACGTGTAAAATAATTTAAATCCCCTTCCTTCTCCATTCTGATGCTTGTTTTTATCTTCAGCAAGTCATCTTCACCACGTCTAGATGCCTAAATGCATTGAGTTGCTGCCATGTGATTGGCGGATCAGCAATTTGTGCTACCAAGCAATTGAACAGGTGTACCTAAAAAAAGTGGTGAGTGTGTATATATGTGTGTGTGTATATAAAGCGCTGTGTAAACTGTTGGCGCTATATAAGTAACTCAAATCAATAACAAAACCTTCTAAGTCCACCATCAACTAAGTCCAACTCTTCCAATAGTGAAGATCAATTATCTGCAACTGCAGTCTGGATCCTCCAGCTGGTCTTGTCACCATCCCTTGAATAGTGACCTCATGACTCAGTTTCACATGGGTCCTGCCAATGAGCTTTTCCTACAGCCAGTAGAAAGCATCCACGTCACCATGGAGCAACGTGGCCACACCACAGACCTGAAGAAAGAAAACTCAGGGCCCAGCCTGTCACATTTATTCAAGTAAGAAAATCAGAACCTTTAGACAATTTTTTTTTCTAATAAAAGGTGTAGATCACCTATGTCAAACACAAGGGCTACAGGCTGAATCTGGCCCATCAGGCCATTTCATGTGGATATCGCACCTTTCCTGCAGCTCCAGGACACTTGTTATCCTATGTGGAAGTGCTTGAACAAAGAACTTCCAAGGCGTAATCAACAGGGATTTTTTTTTTTTAAAACTACTTTTGGAAACATGTTACAGCTTACATGAGAATTTATATTTTGGACATTGATCTTCTCGCAACCGTCTGTGAATTTAGAAGCTGCAATGAAAATTGTATATGTCTGTTCCAAAGATCTGCATGTGGCCCTCTGTAACCCACAATCCAAAGTGGTGCCTCTTTATGGTCAGCAATTACTGGAAATATAAGGGAAGATTTCCTTCCTAGAACAGGTACCGCCAGGCACTATGTAGAGCTTCCCATTAGGGACTACTGTTGTTAGATTGCTACCTTTGGAGCAGCACAGATTTACTTTGGAGCAGTATTGTGTAATGGGTTACCCAAGTAATGGGTCGCGACACAAAAGTAGGCCGCAACCAGTGGAAGACTGGGCACTGGGGCAAGTGCCCCCCAAGCCTCTCTAACACCCCTACCACCACCCCAGACTTTGAGACACCTATCAAGAGCAAGAAGCATCCCCAGTTTTCCCATTGTTTTTAATTAATTTTATATGTTTAAATTACCATTTATTTTATTTGTTTTTTCACTAACGCTGTGGCTACTACACTATTCATTTTGGAGGGAAGCCATTTGTTTACTGTTTAAAAAGTGTATATACGTAGAATATTGCACAAGCTGTTTTGTGGAATAAATTATAATGTTCCGGAAATTAAACTATTTTTGAGTCGCAACTTAATGACCAAGGACAAATGTGATTCCTGAGGTTCCACAGGTTGAGAACCACTGCTTTAAAGGGAACTTAAAGGAAACGGCGCTCATCTGCCAATCTGTTAAAATTCATTCCAGTGCAAAATGGCTCCTCTTACCTCTCAATATGGTTTGACAACAAATGTAAGCTTTTAATCTCCCAAGAAATGTACCACATCCAAGCTAACAATGTTGAATTAAGTGTTCTCTACGGGGCAGATTGGCTATAATAAATCTCACTGTTGAGTCACAGAATTCCTGACATTCTTCAGCTTCCCATTCTGTGTCAAATGTCAGATGTCTTTCTGAGGTAACCTAGGCAGCCGGCATCTCAACGGCTGTGTTTGGATTGTGGAGTGCATTAGTTGCTCTGGACCACCCTGTGTCTGATAAACAAGATGCAGTTCTCCAAATTAACAGATTTACAACCATTCCACCAGCCTAACATTCCTCAAGCTGGTGGGTTTCATGGACGTAAAATGAAAGTGTAGCCCACATGTCCAGAGTCATGAACGAATGTTTCCGATATTATCCATTCCCTGAGGCCTAAAAGACACCTGTTGTGGTCATGTCCGGGAAGCAGCCATGTTGTTTTGACATAGCTCTCAACTCTCTCTTATTAGGAACCAAATCCCCCTGTCCCTCTTTCCTCCTCAGATGTCCCTCTTTTAGCTCTGGTATAGAGATCTGTATATATATAAATGTACTATTTAACTGCTAAAGGGCACTAAAGTTTCATTGCAGCCAACTGTCACTCATTATAAACAACTGTTCCTCTTTAAGAACCGCATGTTTCTGTGCCTTTCTCCTCAGTTGACCCCCTTTTGCAACTCCCTTCTGATAGGCCCACCACTACACAGGCTATCCCCCCTTCAGTTCATCATAATTTATGTTGTCAGACTAATCCACCTTACCAACCGCCCATTGTCCATCAACCCTCTCTGCCAATCCCTCTACTGGCTTCTGACTGCCCAGCAAATTAAATTCAAAATACTAACAACATATAAAACCATTCACAACTCTGCCCTGAGCTACATTACCAATCTTGTCTGCAAATATCACCCAAACCGTCCTCTCAAGACCTCCTGCTCGCTTGTCTCCTCCCATTCTCACCTCCAGGACTTCTCCACATTCTCTCCTCTCCCATCTTCTGGAACTCTCTACCTCAATCTGTCCAGCTATCTCCTACTCTGGCCACCTTTAAGTGAACCCTAAAAACACACCTCTTCAGGACTATCCCACCTCCTATTAACAACTGAAATTTTACTTCTTCCGTAAGCTCATCCCTTATAGCTATTACCTTTTGTACCACTGGCCCCAACCTGTTAGATTGTAAGCTCTTATGAGTAGGTCCCTCATAACCCTCTTGTATTTTATTGTATTGTAACTGTACTGTCTCCCTCTATATTGTAAAGTGCTGCGCAAATTGTTGGTGCTATATATGTCTTGTATAATAATAATAACTAGAAAAGCTACAATTTCTGGGGAAATTGTGTGAAGTGTTCGTGCCTCCACCAGTAGTCTACAACTCACACTCTAGCTTTTGTCACTCTGCTGGCTGCTCACACACCTGGGTTCCTATGGCAACTCATTCTACAGCAAGGGCAGAGAAGAGCGGTTAAAAACAAACTGCTCCAACTTGCTCACTTCACTGGCGGTTGCCATCTTCAAACGGTTGTAGTTTAAAAATTATAAATCCTACACCAAAGAGCTTTATATTGTGAGAATCACAAGACCCAGACCTACATTTTGATGCATAGCATGTCTCTGAAATATTAAAACTGAAGGCACAGTCGCAGTTTAGAAAGTGCCCTTCATATTTGAGGTGGCTAGAGTGCAATTTCAATGAATGTCAATGGGCGGCGTGAGTTGCAAACAAATGGTCATATTGTGAAAACTATCAGGAGTATGGCTTAGCCGCGGACATTTTTAGTGGCAGCCGGGATAGCTGAACATTTTGATACAAGATTTGTGTAGATGGGCTTGAAAATGAGGGAGTGATGGCAGTTTAGAAATCATGTCCTGATTTTTCAGCTCACACTCTAGCTTTTGTCAGCTCCCACTCTAGTTTTGAACATTCCGCCATTCATTCCTATGGGACCAATTTCACCACAAAAACACCGATATTTCGGGAACCATTCGGTGAAACGTTCCACAAAGTAATAGCACACCAATCGGGAACAATCCGCACGTTTCCGTATATTACTGTCTATGTAGTGTAACAACTGTGGGAGGAGTTAGGGGGGTAAATTTGGCTATAATAATAAGAATATATATGTGAGAGAACAGGAAGTGGTCGCCATGCAACAACACTTAATCATAATATTTGGTCATGCATATAGACCTCTATGAGATGATGCAGTAGTTAACTGCCAAAAGTATTTAAATGTGTTACATGTCCAACCTCCATATTATTGCGTTTGCTATTTTGAAAAGCCTGTGTTTGAAAAAAAATTGAGTAGTGATAAAAACACTATCTGGTTTAACCAATCATTTTTTGTGTTTGAAATCTTTGTAGTTGGCGTAATTGAGGGCCTGGGAGGGTGGTGTTTATTGCACACATACTTTGTTTTATAATGTATCCCTTTTTCTCATCTCTGAGCCTGGGTTCACACTGATGCGGTGTGGAATTCGCAGCGTTTTCTGTGCGAATTCCGCACAGTATCAGAATCGCACCCCATTCATGCGAACTGCTGCGGGTGTGTATGTTAAGTTAACAACACCCCAAAATCGGTCCACAAAACACGGTGCGATGTGCAGAATTGGATCACATGGGTGTGAATACCCATGCGATCCGATTCTAGTGCGGGCCAAAAAAAGGGTCCTGCACCTTTTTGGTGCAAATGTGGTGCGATTTGAGCTATACAAAATGTATGGCTCAAATCGCACCACACAGAATTTGCATGTGAAGTGGCTAAATGGTTAGCACTTCTGCCTGGCAGTACTAGGGTTGCTGGTTCAAATCCCAACCACAGCACCACCTGTCTGGAGTTTGCATGTTCTCCCTGTGCTTGCGTGGGTTTCCTCCCACATTCCAAACACATGCTGGTAGGTTAATTGGCTCCTGTCTAAATTGGCGCTAGTATGTGTATGTATGAATGTGAGTTAGGGACCTTAGATTGTACAGTACCTTATGTTGTTTCCTGAATCACAAACATACACTGTCCTCCTCTCTTCTAGCTGTAGGATAACTGAGCGAGGAATGGCTGGAGGGGGTGGACATATGTAGGCCAATTTTTTTTTCCGGACCACATACCTGGGTAGGCATATTTTTTTACGTTTCAAATGTGTTGAATATATTTTTCAGACAGAAGGTACAATCAGGAAAAAAGTATGTAAAAACTTCAAATCATCAAAAGTGGAATTTTGTTCAAGTTTAGTGAAACTTCGTGAGTCTCTCTGTATGTCTTGTTGACTGCAAGCTTCTGAAACCACAATTCCATCAGAAGGAACATTCTGTGTTATTCACAGATTACTCAGGAAATCCAATTACTTTGCCAGGATTCAATCTGTAACGCTGACATTAGTGTGGACTGACTGGAAGAAGATGTACTGAGGCTGTAAATGTTCAAAACCATGCAAGGACATGATTGAAACTCACAGATGTTGGTAATTTGTAAGGTGAATTGTTACTAGACCACGAGCTTCCAGCACACACTGATCACCCAGAATAGAATTAGCCTGCTTTTTAGACTTGAGTGGGAAGATATTGGTTTCCATTATGAAGGTGGTTCCATTGCAACTAGGGCATGTTTTTCAGTTCTCTTCATGGACTTAAGCCTAGTACACAAGATGAGAAAAGCGGACAAAAAAAAAATAGCTTTCGGAGTGATTGTCCAATAATCTGATTGTTGGAACACAACTTTCCAGAGCCGATCACAACAGTTCAAGCAAAAATATCCAAAGAGACAAACACGAAAATCTTTGTGTAAGATAACAGAACAAACGATTTTCATGGAATTAGTATAGTGTTCGTATGGAAAAATTGAGTGACCAAGACTGTGCATTCCCGAGAATTTTCATAACTTTAGTAACGTACTCATTTTCGATATGAGATTAGCATGAAAAAAAAAAAAACAGATGATCATTCATCTGATGCTCTTATCGTGTGTACAAGGCCCTACTGACCAGATAGTTAGGGTCTGTGTCAACGGACTTTGGGCTTGTCTTGTGCAAATGTTGTCAGGTGTTTCTGCATGAGGCGAGATGAGTTTGAACCTTTACTGAGATCGTCCAGAGTTCATTGACAGGTGCAGTTGACCTCCTTCTGCGCATCATTTGGCCCCACTCTGAGCTACATGAACATGCTTCAAGCTACTTTTGAGTTCCTATTGTATGGGGAGAAAAGTACAAGGGGCGGTCAAGTCAAACCAGGACTTTTGAGTTTATATAATAAAAGAACAAATTTCAAGGAGTGGAAACTGCATTTATTTTTCTACATACTCCCCTGCTACATTTATATATTTATCCCAGCATTTAACTAATGCCTGGAAAGCTTCAGCATAGAAAGATGTGTCAGTACCTGAACCATCCTAGGACAGCCGGCTTCACTTCCTCATTATTGTTCACCATTCCCACAGAAAGATTAATCTCTTGTACATTTCACGACAGGTTATGTGTTGATTATTCAGGATCAGGCATTCCACTCACTGAATGTTCACAGGAATGACTGCTGTGGGCTGGGAACCACCAGGGATGGCCATCTTTGAAACGTCTACACCATTAAAATGTTTTACTGCGACTGGCGCCTTATCACCATACTGTGCTTGACGTCTTCTGTAGATATCTGCAGGTTTTATGCCTTCGTTCACAAGAAACTTCCTCACCACACGCTGTTCCATGCACGTACTAACACTGTTGGCTGCCATTTTGATTAACGGTCTCTGGACTGGTCTGCGACATATGCGCCACCTATCAGGAAAAAGAAACACTTGCCACTTACTACTACGTGTAGTACTACTATGCTAGCATCCCTTTTTAT
Source organism: Staurois parvus (assembly GCF_062004578.1). Lineage (NCBI taxonomy): Eukaryota > Metazoa > Chordata > Amphibia > Anura > Ranidae > Staurois > Staurois parvus. The sequence goes on along the minus strand of NW_028318661.1, from coordinate 188,631 downwards.
ACCTGTAAATTAAATATCCCGGCTTGACTTGAATGCCCCTCGTAGTTCAGGCATTAACAAAAGTCAAATGACATTTGACGTTTAAGGAATCCAGATATATGCATTTGAGACCAAATTTCATGTAAGTGGTATAGGCCAAACTGATGAGAGGGCCCTCATTTACATATACCCTCCTGTTTGTGTGTGGGCCTGTTGTAAGTCCTGGCCAGAAAAATAACTGAATCTTGCAATGAAGTAGAGGCTGAAGAACAGGAACTCTTTCTGGAAGTTGTCACAAGACTTGTAGAAGTAGGAGGCAGGAACATGTTCAGACAGGCAGAAGTAGGCAACAGGCGGGCAGCAGAGGTCAGAAGACGAAAATGTAAACAGGAGCCATGCTGAGGTCAGAATCATACAGAAAAAAGATGAGTCAAAGGGATAAGCAAGGTGCGAAATCAAGAAGCAAGCCAGAGATCAGGTACCTGAGGGAATCGAGATCAGGCATAGTCAATAGATAAGCCAGGTGGGCAGCAGAGGTACAGATTCAGAAGACAAAAGTGTAAACAGGAGCGAGGCCGAGGTCAGTATCACCCAGACAGAAGATGAGCCAAAGGGATAAGCAAGGTGCCAAGTCAAGGTGCAAGCCAGAGGTTAGGCTCCTGAGGGATCGAGATCAGGTGTAGTCAGAAGACAAATCGTTTAAATCACAGGAACAAGCAGGGTCTGATCATGGGACACAAGAGCTGATGACCACTCAGCAATGATCTTGAGTGCTAGGTCACTGGGCGCCAAAGTGAATTTAAATGTGCATTCTCACACTCATGTGCACACTCATGATTCTGGGCACAGTTCTATGGACCGTTCTATGAGCACAGGCGTGAACTCAGTTTTCCTGACACTGGGAGCCTGATAAGTCATCAGATGTCACAAGCTACAATGGTGCCCATATCTGACAAATATGGGAAGCCTTGGAAGGTGTTAACTGAGTCTTTTGCTTGGGGAAGGAGGGAGGGGAAATTGAAATGATACAAAATCCACATAACGTAATCAATACAGCCCACCGAGATCTGTGGTTTTATTGGAAAAAGACTTATTCCAACAAAGGACAATTCTGTATTCATTCCAACCATCAGCTGTCATATTGCTTTAGTGGAAAGACGTGGACAAGCACAAAAGGGAATGGGTCATGTGACTCGCCGCTTTCATTTGTGTATAAAAAAAAAATATTGTGAAACTCAACCCTGTCTCCAAGGAGCGTGCATGTCTTTCTTTGTATTGGTTTTCCCCAGGTTCTCTGGGTTTCTTCCCACACCGTCAATATATGCCAGTATTTTATTTGGCCATCACCCAACATTAGCCCTACTGTGTGTGTACATGTGTATGACTGTAGCAGGAACATTACATTGTAAACATCTTCAGGGCTAGGAACTAGGATCCGCTAACTGATGGAGAATATAAAGCTGTCTAGATAGATAATTTCGCACACTGGGTCCTCCCATATTTCTGACTTTCATACCACACAAATGGTCATGCACTGCAAAAGTGTTGATCCTCAAGAATAAATTTAGCAGTAACCCTCAGCAGTTTCTGTTTACAGACAGTTTGTGCAAACAAGATAGCCTCAATAGTAATGTGCTTTTATTGGTTCCCTGTGCGTTCATATTTTTCTTTTTTGTGGTTTATATTTTTCTGGAGGCAGAAAGAGCACAGTGGGAGCTCTTGTGTGTCCTGGAATTGCAGGATTGAGGATGTGCTTTGATAACACCACACCCGGTGCCTTCTGCAGAGGCCGAGGTGTAACCACAGTACGCAACAACAGGTTCCTCAAGTCTTAACAGGAAGTTCTATGTCCCTGTTCTCAGCTAGAGGTTTAATAATAGTTAGCACTGCAGACACTCTAGGTTGGTGGGCTGTCTGCGGCGAGCAAGCACAAAACCCCGTTGTTTTTCAAGAATAATACAAATATTTTAGTGCAGATGTTCCTGCATTTTCTTATAAATGGTTGCATCAAGGAAAAGGAAAACTGGACTGAAGAACTTTACAGTAAGGTCAAACAGAAGTTTTATCATGCTGCTCTTTTTTTTCTGTTTTAACTTTTTCATTGTGACCACTTCTTAGGTTGTATTTGTTTATACCTGAAGTAAAAAACGGCCTGCCTCAGCGTACACTTATCAACTGCATTTTTATGGCTTTGAAACAAACAATCGCAAAGGCATGGAACTCACCAACACTTAGCTTTGAAGAGGTTAATAGTAATGAACATGGCACACTTATCAACGAGAAACTAAAGGCAATCCCTAACAATACACTTAACAAATCCCTACGCACCTGGTAGCCTTGGTTCAACCAATTTCGGTCGTCATAACTGACCACCCGCTTCTTAGAAGTGTAATTTAAGTGCTGTGGAATTTCATGAGCCTTTGAAGTGCCCTACCCTCCCCCATCCCTTAATATTCCCTACCCTACCCAATCTGTATTTTTTGAGTTCTGCCTAACTCTTCTCTTTAATACTCTAAAAAGTGGCCCTTTGCTTGCCTTTATTGGCACTATTATTTATTTCAGGTACTTATATAGCGCTGTCAATTTACGCAACGCTTTACATATATATTGTACATTCACATCTGTCCCTAACCCTCATGGGGTGTACAATCTAAGGTCCCTGACCCTCAAGGGGCGTACAATCTAAGGTATCTAACCCTCAAGGGGTGTACAATCTAAGGTCCCTAACCCTCAAGGGGTGTACAATCTAAGGTCCCTAACCCTCAATGGGCGTACAATCTAAGGTCCCTAACCCTCAAGGGGTGTACAATCTAAGGTCCCTAACCCTCAAGGGGCGTACAATCTAAGGTCCCTGACCCTCAAGGGGCGTACAATCTAAGGTCCCTGACCCTCAAGGGGCGTACAATCTAAGGTCCCTAACCCTCAAGGGGCGTACAATCTAAGGTCCCTAACCCTCAAGGTGTGTACAATCTAAGGTCCCTAACCCTCAAGGGGCATACAATCTAAGGTCCCTAACCCTCAAGGGGCGTACAATCTAAGGTCCCTAACTCACCAACTTAGACAGGATCTAATTAACCTACCAGCATGTCTTAGGAGTGTGGAAGGAAACCGGAGTACCCAGAGGAAACCCACGCAGGCACAGGAGAACATGCAAACTATTCCTCCTACTGACACGAACAATGGAGCACTGATCCCCACATTGATATCAATGATGGGGTACTATTCTACCCACTGACACCATCGACAGGACACTATTCCTCTCACTGACACCAATGACAGGGCACTATTCCTCCCACTAACAGCAATGATGGGACATAATTCTTCCCACTGACATCAACAATAGGGCACTATGCCTCCCACCAACACCAACAATAGGGCACTATTCCTCCCCCTAATACCAAATATGGGATATTGTTTACTCTCTCTAACACCAGGACATGTTCTACTCCAACTGGCCACAGTCCAGCTTCCTTAAAGTCAGAAGGACAGCAAACTGACCATTTGTTTAGAAAGTTTGGAGACCCCTGGTCTATTCTCTTCTCTTCTTCTAAAACTTCAGTCCTCGACTGTTCTCTATGCTGCACATCTGCTTTTTCTTTCTCTCCAATAAAAAGCGGCAGTAGAGTTACCTCAAGCTGGCACTACCAAATCCTACATTAACCATCTATTTATGGGCCCTTTTTGACATTTCTTTGATTACATCTTAGATAGCACAGTGACTTAATGGTTAGCACTTCTGCCTGTCAATACTCGGGTTGCTGGTTCAAATTCCAACCACAGCACCACCTGCCTGGAGTTTGCATGTTCTCCCTGTGCCTGCGTGGGTTTCCTCCAGGTACTCTGGTTTCCTATCACACTCCAAAGACATGCTGGTAGGTTAATTGGCTCCTGTCTCAATTGGCCCTAGAATGTGAGTTAGGGTTCTTAGATTGTATTCCCCGTGAGGGTTAGGGACTGATGTGAATGTACAATATATGTATGTAAATTGATGGTACTATATAAGTACCTGTAATAAATATACCGCTCTCAGTTTGTTGGTACGTACTGAGACCCTGCTGCTGTAGTGACTATCCCTCTACTATTTGTTGACTGTCATGCCATTTGAACCATACTCTGGATATAACTTATATTGTTGATGTTTCTGCTATCCCTTTTTGTACCAGTGGTGGAGCCTTTGCATAGGTATTTTCATATGTACTTTATTATACTATGTATGTGTGCCACACTAGATTTACCTCGAGCAGGCACTACTTCACCCTTCGTCTGCCATCTATTAATGAGCCTTTTTGTGACACTGCTTCGATTGCATCTTATATATAATAATATCTTAAATGTGTTGCACTGTTGAAAAATCTTATCTATAACACACCTGAATTAAATAAAGTGCCTATATAAATAATACCAATGATAATGAAAAAATTCAATTCATACCATTGCAGAAGTGACAGAAACAATCCAATAAAGTGCTAAAACAAACATAAATCATGACAATATTAATAAATACATTAAAACAAATAAAGAATAATATATGGAAAATACATATATATATATATTAAAGTCCAATCACCGAAAGGTGCAAAGATTCAGTGCTCAGTCTGTGCAACAAATGGCAAAATAAAGTGACTTGTGCTTCAAATCTTAACCGCCATGCATGCCACAAACATATATATAGGGGCCTCTTACCACAACCAAAGATCTTACAACCAAGATCTAAAAGCCCTTAATGAAAAAAACAATCTGGGATAGATTGATCAACACCGGTGAACCAACCTCTACTGTGCTCTGTGCCCCACTCATAATTCGGCCGTCAGATATCAGCCAAGTTGGTATAAAACAGTCACCAGATCCACATGTAACAAGGAAAAGAAAAATGGCCTGCCTCAAAAAATGGCAGTTTTCTCACCCAAAATCACCATGCCCAAAGTAGCCATGCATTATATGCATTATATTGCCAAATGTATTGGGACGCCTGCCTTTCCACGCACATGAACCTTAATGGAATCCCAGTCTTAGTCCGTAGGGTTCAATATTGAATTGGCCTACCCTTTGCAGCTATAAAAGCTTCAACTCTTCTGGGAAGGCTGTCCACAAGGTTTAGAAGTATGTCTATGGGAATGTTTCACTGTTCTTCCAGAAGAGCATATACGTATATGGGGATGCAGGAAGGACAGACACTCTATTCCCCATATACGTATCTGCTCAATAAATATAATTCGGAGCCTTATCTTGTCTGAAGGCAATTATTTGAGTTTCCTTTAAAATAGAGAAACTTGAGCAGGAGGTTCTAACCTCCCTACACACGCATCAGGCAGGCACTGCTGTCGGTCGAGAAGGCCTGGCTCGCAGTCTCCGCTCTAATTCATCCCAAAGGTGTTCTATCGGGTTGAGATCAAGACTCTGAGCAGGCCAAAGATCCTCCACCCCAAACTCGCTCATCCTTGTCTTTATGGACCTTGCTTTGCGCCCTCATGTTGGAACAGGAAGGGGTCATCCCCAGACTCTTCCCACAAAGTTGGAAGCATGAAATTGTCCAAAATGTCTTCGTATGCTAACGCCTTAAGCGTTCCCTTCACTGAAACTAAGGGACCAAGCCCAACCCCTGAAAAACAACCCCACACCATAATCCCCCTCCACGAAAATGTACACTTGGCACAATGCAGTTAGGCAAGTACTGTTCTCCTGGCAACCGCCAAACCCAGACACGTCCATCGGATTGCCAGAGAAGAGTGATTGGTCACTCCAGAGAACACGTCTCCACTGCTCTAGAGTCCTTTGGCAGTATGCTTTACACCACGGCATCTGACACTTTGCATTTCACTTAGTGTTGTAAGGCTTGGATGCAGCTGCTCGGCCATGGAAACCCATTCCATGAAGCTTTCTAAGCACTACTGTGCTAATCTGAAGGCCACATGAAGTTTGGAGGTCTTTAGTTATTGACTCTACAGACAGTTGCCGACTTCTGCGCACTGTGCGCTTCAGCATGCGCTGACCCCACTCTGTCATTTTATGTGGCCTACCACTTCGTGGTTGAGTTGCTGTTGGACTTATTGTACAGGTGGCAATCTATCACGGTACCATGCTTGAATTCACTGAGCTCCTGAGAGCGACCCATTATTTCACAAATGTTTGTAGAAGCAGTCTGCATGCCTAGGTGCTTGATTCTATACACCTGTGGCCATAGAGGTGATTGGAACACCTGAATCCAATGATTGGTAGGGGTGTCCCAATACTTTTGGCAATATAGAGTATCTTGGCAAGCAAAGAGGATGACGCCAAACAAATTTAGCGTGTTTATTTAGCTTATTCCATTATTATAGAGTCATTGTTCGAGTGATAATTCTACAACAATTATTCCTTTGCCTGTCTGAACCTATTACTTCATGTGAATTAAACCAGTTATTACGAAGTGAGTCAGCACGCACCTTCCATGCACCTGTGCTCACTGCCCCACCTCGTGCACTAATAATATCTACAGGAGGTAGAGGAGGACCTCACAGACTCTAAATAGACCGTGAATACTCACTCAGATGTTAATGTGTTCTGTCATGTTATTGTTGTCTTATTGTATGAAAAAAAACCACCTGCGTCATATGAAAAACTAAAGGAGCTTCTAAGAATTGTGACGTCAGGTAAAGTGGTCAAATAACCTTTCAGATAAAATGAAAAGGTCCTTGTATTGTTTTTCTTTTATGAATTTTGCTTGGCGCTGATAAAGAAAAATAATTTTAGAAGATAGTAGCCACACCACGGCAGCAACTAATCCAGGTGCCATTTTGTCAGAATGACAGAGCCTGAACCTTGAAAATAAAGTTAGGCATGAGAAGCTCACCTCCATTTTGAACAACACTAAATTTATGAAGGTATGGGACCCATGGATGGCATATACACCCTGTTCCAAATTATTATGCAAATTCTATTTAAGTGTCACAAAGATTAAATATTTTGTTTTTCAGTGTAACTCATGGATGGCATTGTGTGTCAGGGCTCTTTTGATCACTGAAAACAATCTCGGACACCTGTGATAATTAGATTGGCTGGTGAGCCCAATTTAAGGAAAAACTACTAAAGGACGGCGTTCCACATTAATAAGCAGAGCACCATTTTCAAGCAATATGGGGAAGAAAAAGTATCTCTCTGCTGCCGAAAAGAGTGAAATAGTTCAATGCCTTGGACGAGGTATGAAAACATTTGATATTTCACGAAAACGTAAGCGTGATCATCGTACTATTAAGAGGTTTGGGGCTGATTCAGAGCACAGACGGGTTGGTGCAGATAAAGGCACATTGAGGAAGATTTCTGCCAGATCCATGCATCGGATCAAGAGAGCAGCTGCTAAAATCCCATTACATAGCAGCAAACAGATATTTGAAGCTGCTGGTGCCTCTGGAGTCCCACGGACATCAAGGTGTAGAGTCCTCCAGAGTCTTGCAACTGTGCATAAACCTTCTATTCGGCCACCACAAACCAATGCTCACAAGCAGAAATGGCTGCATTGGGCAGAAAAATACATGAAGACTAATTTTCAAACAGTCCTGTTCACTGATGAGTGCCGTGCAACCCTGGGTTGTCCAGATGGATGGAGTAGTGGATGGTTGGTGGACGGCCACTCTGTTCCAACAAGGCTGCGACATCAGCAAGGTGGTGGTGGAGTCATGTTTTGGGCCAGAATCATGGGAACAGAGCTGGTCAGCCCCTTTAGGGTCCCCGAAGGTGTAAAGATGACCTCTGCAAAGTATGTGGAGTTTATAACTGACCACTTTCTTCCCTGGTACAGAAGGAAGAACTATGCTTTCCGTAATAAAATCATCTTCATGCATGACAATTCACCATCTCATGCTGCAAAGAATACCTCTGCATCAATGGCTGCTATGGGGATAAAAGGAGAGAAAGTCATGGTGTGGCCTCCATCCTCACCTGACCTCAATCCTATTGAGAACCTTTGGAGCATCCTCAAGCAAAAGATCTATGAGGGTGCGAGGCAGTTTACATCCAAACAGTAGCTCTAGGAGGCTATTCTGACATCCTAAAAACAAATTCACGCAGAAACTGTCCAAAAACTTTTTTTATGTTTAAAAAAAATACTGTTATCATTAGGAGGTTTGTTCAATAAAATGTGAATTGTACTCTTAATAGTTGATAACATGAGAATTATGCTGACTGTTATTTACATCAATTATTTAGGTAAATGAGAAAAATAAAATTTGCATAATAATTTGGAACAGGGTGTAATGACAATCTGAACCTGGACCACTCTCTGCTTTCCACTTGACAAGTCTCATGTAACTTTCAGCTGTGGACATGTGGTTGTATCCTGCAGGACCTCGCTTACCTCCTCCCTTTCTTTCCATACCCCCCTCCTTCCTTCTCATCTCTTTCTACACCACTCCCTTATTTATTTTTGGGCCTCATTAGGCCTTTTGCCTGTAGGTTTACATGAGATGCTTGGGCCACCTCCTCCTCAAGGTTGTGGGTGGTACTAGTTACACATGAGGTGTACACCCCGTGAAGTTGGGCTGTTTCCTGAGCACTTGCACTCTCATGATCTGGTTGTATCTACTTAATAAGCTGTTGCGATGGTATCGACTACCTAGGGTGGGGTAGGCACTTTTACACAGCATTTACACAGCATTACAGTCCATTTACACAGCACTCAGATCTCCCAGATAAATGTAAGGTGACATTTATCACAGTCACAGGACAAATGCCACACAACATGTCCAGGAAAGCCGCAGTATGAATTCTAAGATATCCAGAGGTACCTGGGATGCCCATATTAATCCATATTACCTTCTCTGGCTTTTACAGAGGCCAACCATTTCCCTGCCAAGCTGGCTTTTTTCCATGTTAAACTGAGAGGAAAGAAATCTTAGACCCAGAAAGAGACTTTAATGCACGTCAACAAAAATAAACACAGTTAAAAGAGAATAAAAAAGTGGCCCTGATGCTGTTCCATGTGACTCAACACTTTCGCAGCTGAGCTCAACGCTACTTTCTCGCACATTTGTGAATTCATCTGCAGCATAAATCAACAAAACTAAGACTCTCATCTGCAAAAAGAACTTACAGAGAAGGCCAGATGGATCGTTGCACAATGTTTTTTGGGGAAAGGCTGACACGTCTATTCCAGGAAACAATTTACAGTCTAACATACGGCTGTATCTATGATTTAAACCAATCATGCACTCTGGTCTGCTGAACTGTTTAAAAAAATCGGATTTTGATGAATGCTTCAACACTTGAGGGTCTTTTGGTCTAATTGGAAAATCAGTAATGAGAGATAAAGGTCAGTAGTGAAGGTAGTGAAGGAGGATTGGTTGTCTGCTTGATCCTTAGATTGGGGCTGTTGATTTAAAATTTTTACTATTAAGAGAATGAACCAATTGCTAGCCCAAATAGCAAATTAAAATTATGTTTTTTAGCCCTAAACCCTCTAATGTTGGAAAGCTGAACTCCTACTTCTACTTCCTAGCTCCTAGTTCCTAGTTCAGTAATGCAACCTAAATCTTCTCCTTTCTCATATTAAAGTGGACCATCCACTTCAGTGGCAAGTTCTGCCTGTTGAAGGTGCCCCTGTTCTCCCTCCCCAAAATGTTACGTAAAAGTGTTTCCCCAACCTTTGTAATACAGGAGGCAACCAACAAAGTCCCTGGGAATGCTGAGTAGCCCAAATCTCGCTGAGTAGCCCAAAAGATGCTGTAGCACATCGCAGGAATGTCTTCCCGTGAAAACTGGGATAATCAACATTCTCCAAGATCTGGCCATAAAGAGGATGAAGTCACCTTGCCTAGGCACTGTGGGAGAAAGCCAAAGAAAGATAAGTATATTGTATAAGCAGCAGGGGCGGACTGACCATTTGGAAACTCGGGCAATGCCCGAGGGCCCGGGGTCAGTAGGGGGCCCCATGAGATGCCCCAGGTACCTTTTTCATAGGCTTTTGAGTTTGGGAAGGACACAGGGGCCCCATGATCCCCTATTGCCCGGGGCCCCTGAGTTGTCAGTCCGCCCCTGATAAGCAGATAAGCATCGGAGATGAAAGGTTGTCTTTAATGCTTTGTTCATGCAGGAATACTAAAAGTGGTCCATGTATCTGCTTGCAGGCAGTCCCATTCATGTCAATTGGGATGCAGCGGCTGGATGAATACAGCTGTTGCTCCCAATTTCACATCAGTGTGGGTGTGCTCCTTAAACTTACACTGTCTGCAATGGGGGGCATGCATCCACACGGATGTCAACTTGAGAGCAGAAGCTGTATCCCAATTGACATGAATGGCATTGCCTGCACAGGGCTGCATGAAACACTTGTGCATCCTGTGCGGGCAAATACAACCCTCACATAGATGTATGCTTTAGACCTCATGCACACTGGATGTTATAAAAACGCCAGTAGCGTTAGCTGTAGAATGTTGCAGTTTTTTTAGTGTTTTTCAGCAGTTATTAATGTTTTTCAGCAGTTTTTAATGTTTTCAGCATTTGTGTTTTTAGCAAAACTATACTCCCACAAAAGCTTGAGGCTCAAAAAACGGTGTATTTTTCAGCGTATTCCAGCATTAGAACATTTTTACAGCTGAAAAACTCTTCAAATGCAGTGGTCCTGGGGTTTTTTTCCAGCCTGAAAATGCCCCTGCCAAAAAACGCTGATAAAAGCCTATGTGTGCTTGGACACATAGGATAACATGCTGGGTTGTTTACTGGCTGTAGAAAAAAACACCTGACGCCCAAAGCAGCAGCTGTAAAAACACCCCGTGTGCATGAGGCCTTAGTACACCTGTATAAATGAAGCCTTACATTCTGCACACAGCTACACTTTTATAGGAGAAGACTTGAAAAGTTATTTTGGATGACCTGTAGTTAGGCAGTTCACTCCCATCTGGCAATATCCCAGCTACACAAGACGTAGGAGAAAATACATACCTTATAAATGATTATTATTTGGGTTTCATCTGGAACTGTGCCTTCCACTGCTCCTTCAAAAAATGCAGACGCACAAAAATAATTGTTGAAGCATCTTACATTTTACTTTAATTATTGCAATAAGTATTAGAGTATATCTAAAACTCAAACTTTTTTAGTTTTGCAGAGGATGGTTAAAACCCCTTTTGGGAGATTTCCCTTCACTTTCTGTCCAGTAGACACAGCAAAAGGATATTTAAATAAGAAAAGAGGAGCGCCTAGTGTCCACAGTGATGCCAAACTTAATGTAAGGATATCAATTGTTTATTGAGAATCAAGAATAAATAAATGAAGCAGGAAGCAGGAAAAGAAGAACAATTTTCTCGCACCTAGACCAAGTGGTCCCTGTTCTGCTACTCATCTGAGTTTCTAGCATGGGCTAAGAGCGATTCTGATTCCAGCTCCAGGCCTGCAGGTAGGCCCCATCCCACTGGGCCTCCTCACAGCCTCCTTCATTTAGCCTCACATATTCCTCTCTGTCTTCCACCTAAACTCTCCCGCTACTAAGCAGACTCCAGCACTTTGAAGGGTGTCCCAGCCCCTTGCCAACCTCTTTTGGGGATTGGTTAGGATCCCTCAAAACTGCAACCAGCCACTCCTCAGATCCACCCACTGCCTCCAGGGCCTTCCTCCAAAAGTCCTAGAGCAGGGGGAAATTCCAGATGGGTTGACCTTCAGAGCCTCTCAGCCCTGACCACAATTTGACCCCTCTCTGGCTATTGCACTCAGGCTGCTACTCAGCCTCTGTTTAACCATTGGAGTCTAGCTCCCCGTAGCTATGTAGGAGGGTGCTACAACTGAATAATATAAATAGGTAGATGAATATGTTATTCAAAGAGGTTGGACAAGATAATAATACAGAGAAGAGAATTGCAGATAATCGAGATGACTAAGGAGACATCTTTGCTGCCTTTGTTGAATTAGGGTTAAGAGTAAAGAGAATAAAAGAAGGGACACAGAGTATGTGTGGATAAGGCCAGAAACTAGGCCATGCATGAGTTGTACCATGTTTGGAAGGCTAAGCATATCTCCTTTCATTTTAATTTCAATGAGACCAAAAAGCATGGAAAGCAGATGAGGTGTTTTGGAACAGTTCAAAGAGCTCTAGTCATATAATGACTCCCTTACTACCCTGCTCACCCCACTCTCTTATTCATAGCCTTTAGCAGAAGCCCATGTATCCGACAGCAGTCAGGAAAATGTCGTTTTGCGCCAGGGACAATCATGCTATATGTGCTCTTTCTTCTCATGTAGAAGCCACACGACCAAGTGCTTAGATGTTTAGTGACATGAAAGGCTGGTGTGGGAATCTTGGAGCAGCTGTTTCTGCAGCAAAGGTGTGCAGTTTATGGCTCTTGTTAAAGTTTATGAGTTTATGGAGCAGAGCGGGCAGTGTAGCAAAGGGTTATTGTTTGACTAAAGTTTTGCTTTAAAACAAAGTCCACGTGGACGCTCTCTTAAAATCATTTTAGATCACTGCTGTGGTCTTCTAATATTGGATTGCATATGTTTGCTGGCCCTTTAAGGCCTTGAAATCACCTTATTTATCACCGAACAGAGAGTCCATTCTTTTGCCAGGCGAAATATTCATCCTTCATCGCGGTTTAATATCTGGACATTCTGTTGCTGCCAGGTTACCGGCATCTGCCGTTCAGATCGTGCTCCTTCAACAAGTTCCAATTAGAATTCAGGGGTTAGACAAGAATTATCCTTGTTAAGATAATGAAGAGACAACGAGAGGTGGGTGACAGGGCTGGTTAATAGGTATCCTTGGGCTTCAATCAGTAACCAGTGCGTGGCTTTGTCTACAGCCCAAACATGCGGCTCTGATTCCAGCTCAGCACACACGCCGGCACTTGCTGCAGGCTATTTTCAAGAGTGCTAAAGAAAAAGGTTAAGCAGAAGTCTCTGACACACCTCTAAGGGGATGTACAAAATGGCAGCCACCCTGGCTTTATTTCTCAGAACAGTCTGAAAAAAATATATACATTGCTGTTTGCAAATAGCTGGTGACAATAGGCATTGATTGTAGAATAGGGCCCGGTGGCCCATCTGTTATCTGTTACAGAAATATATCAGTTGGTTTTATTTTTTCTTTTATAAGCAATTTTGTATCAATAAAAACATATCTTTTATGTATATATGTTGTTATGGCTGCATTAAAGTCCAATGGGAGACAATTTTCTGGTTGCCTCTACAGGAAGCCTTCCCTCTTGGGTTGGACCAGCCAGGCTGCATTTTGCTCCTCGTGGCAGATTCTGTCAGCATCTACGGATCTCCAGACCCCTGTTTTACCACTGTATAGTTGTAAATGTCTCCAGACAGGTGATTCTTCCCGCCAGGCCTGGTGGCACTCAGGGAGGAGCCAGTAGCGTAGGAAGGGAACCCGAGAAGAGGAGGATCCAGGCTGCTCTGTGCAAAACTATTACACAGAGCAGGTAAGTATAACATGTTTGTTATTTTAACCACTTCCCGTCCAGCCCATGTATATAATGTCAGCACCTGTGGTAGTGAGCTCTTTAATCCACAACTTGGGGTTCCCCAGGGCGCAGAGTCTAAGCCCGAGCCTGCTTGTTCACCAGGGTCCCTGATGGTGTGGATGGACTTGGAGCAGGCTGGAACCAGGTCGCGGCCCCCAGGTACACCCAGCTGTAGTAGAAGAGACCGCTAGCGGGAGCAAGGTACAATGGGAGTAGACACAGGAGATCCAGTTGGCAAGCCGAGGTCAGGACAGGCGGAAAACTAGCAATGTCAGGAACGAAGCCGGGGTCGGTACACAGATAGACTATATAGGAGCAATGTCAGGAACGAAGCCGGGGTCGGTACACAGATAGACTATAAAGGATTCTCAGTAGAACACAAGGGAGCTCTGACAACAACACGTTGTTCAGGCAAAGTGAGACAGACTGAGCATGTCTTAAATAGACAAGCCAGCTAGGAGGCGGGCCAGGAAGTGATGGAAGGGAAGGACATAAAACCCAGGGAATAGCAGACAATGCCCACAGGTGAGCACAGACAAACACACATGTGAAGTTAACAAGAACAGCAAGGAGGTAAGACTAAACAATCAAGAGGCTGCAGGCTAACTTTTGACACATAAACTGACGGGAGCAGTGCAGGAGCGGGTTGCTGTTCATAAACGGCGCCCGCATTTTCAAGCTGTGCGCGCACCCTGAGAGCGTGCGGCACCGCGATCTGGTGCCCGCTGTGTCCTCCGGATGATCTGCTCCGTGAGGATGTCTGGTGACGAAACGCGTAGGGCGGAACCAGTGGATGTGACGTCACAACGTTCCCGAGGCTGTCGGCGTTTGTGCATGCCGGAGGAAGCTGGGTTCGTCTTTTACACTAGAACACTGTTTTTGCTGGTGTCGGCTAGGACACCTTGTTTGTGCGTTCAATGGCATATATTGTTTTAATAAAAAGAATGTTTTAATCATACTGCACCATGAGGTTTCTTCTCTTGATTCCCGAGTACTGCTATGATCATATTAGGGGGTGGTGACCATAAAGCGATATTCCATCTTTTGCTGAGTGTCCTCCTGCAGAGTATTGCTCCCAGACCTTTTGAATACTGCTGACAATTTTCCTGCAGAGCATCACTCCCAGAGCAAAAAGCGTTTATGCTGGTTTATAATTTAATCAGCATATAGCTCTGGTGAGTTCATTCAATTTATCTGGTGGTGGATATTTTCACGGTGGAATTATTTGAACACTGAATTTTTTTAAATGTATTCTCATTTAAAGACACAATAAGAAAAGGAATATTTGTCACTGGTGTTTTTGGACTTTATTTGAAACACATTATGATTATGGTTTTTTGTTTTTACAATTTGAACAATATGTTTTATCTAGCACTGTAGATGAGACTTTATTTGGAGTATATGAGCGCAAACCTATTTTTCACTGTTATATGCACCTTTTCTGATTAGGTTTTGCAGCCACACATATTGTTCATATTTTTATCACTGTTGATTTTTTGGCGCTATTCTTATTTCTGAAGTTCACTACCAATTTCCCTTACTTAAGATGTTGGCCCTTGCGAATTGAAGATTTGTCTCGGGTGAGGACACCGCTGGACCCCTGGACAAGTAAATGTCCTTATATTAAAACTCACCAGCTTCAGTATTTGTAGCTGCTGACTTTTAATTTTTGGGGGGAGCCTGGAGCTCCACTTTCAGCTATACATTTTAGATAGAGTAGGGAAGGCTTAGACCCTCTGTCAGCTTTTAATTGCTGTCTGTGTACCCACTGGGGAGATTCCCCCTTTATTTGTCCTGGTGACCATGACTAATGCACCAGAGATAGGCTAATCAAGACCCACTACCACCATTTCACTTCTCCCATACCAAACCCTTTATGAATTACCGTAAATAAAAAACATAACACCAAATTGGAGTAAAATGGCCAACGTGGCCTTTAATTAACACTTCAAGTTCAAATACACAAAACATTCCTTAGAACAGAAACACCTAGTCAGAGTTGTTGGTGTGCAAAGGCACCAAAGCTTAACCAAAATCCACCTGCGGAAACCATGTTACACTAGGCCTCCAGCCGCAACACACCGGCTCGGAGACAACCATACCATCCGCAGTGCAGAACCACCACCTTCCAGTTAAACCTCGGTTAACTGGATTGCTCCCGGGCACACCATACCACCGATGAGTCCCACGCCATTATTTTTTACCTTCCAAAATAAGTACCGCCTCTAAAGACCAACAACCGCACCCGCACCGGAATAATACCCCCCCCTCCCCCCCAGGAATGGCAGAATCCAAAAGAGGGAACAGGGAGGGCGGGAGGGAAGCTCTCTCCTCTCACGTCCCAACCTCCAGACTGACGACACTCCCCAAAACCCCCCACCCCAAGGTGTAGCAGACCCCACCTACACCCCCAGCTACCAATCAGGTCCATACAACCCTTACAACCCTGCCTGTTGCTAACTTAACCCTATCCTGTCTTTCATCACTCTAGGCCTAGTCATGTCTGCCCTGCGCTATTTCATTTCCTTTTCTTTTTTCGCTATGGGCATTTCTTTCTCCCTGGTGAAGAAAGTGATGGAAAATCCAGAATGTTGTCAACAGAACAAGGGGTGAGCAGAAACCTTCCATAGGGGACACTAGTTCTAGTGACGATTGTTTAGGAAGGCATATTCTCTTACTTGCAAGAGATCTTATATTTCCTGGTATGTTTCTGGAACAGAAAGTAAAGGAAAATCTCCCAGATGGGACAGACAGGGTACCTACTCTCTCTCTCTCAGTACACCAGTCAGTACTGTAACGCTAATATACTGGCCCAGAATTAAAATGCAGTTCTTGTATACACTTTTTTTTTCCAGCACACCCTGGAGCCTTATGTCCTTGGGTGTTTTATTATGTTCAGTACATTTGTATATTCAGTAGCAGCGGGGGCGGACTGACAACTCATGGGGCCCCCGGGCAATAGGGATCATGGGGCCACTGTGTCCTTGCCCATACTCAAAAAAGCCTATGAAAAAGGTACCAGGGGCATCTCATGGGGCCCCCTACTGACCCCGGGGCCCTCGGGCAGTGCCGAGTTTCCAAATGGTCAGTCCGCCCCTGAGTAGCAGTAGCACAGAAAGGTCCACACTCTCCCATAATTTCCTGGTGAGTTGTAAACCTGCCTAGCTATTGATACCAATAGATCAACTTGTAGCAGTGGCTACACATGGATCAATATTCAGCCAGTTCCTGCTGAACCTGCCGAATTTCGATCCAAGCATGGCGAGCTTTAAGGGATAAGTTCACCTTTCATAACATGTTACAGGTTACACTCATATTCAAGGTGTAACATGTTACAAATGGACCAGCCCCCTGCTAGTTGTCACAGTTTTTAAAAACTGTGGCTGTGCGGGGCCCTGTCTGCCCAGCCACGTCAGTCATTCACAGTGTTCCGTGAATGAGAAAACTACAAGTCCCAGCAGCCTTTGCGGCTGTCGTCTTGTAGTTCTCAATGAACCACTACGGCGCTGTGGAGCACTGTGGTAGTTCATTGGGTCTTCCTATCAGTATATCTGCTTGCCTGTATGGGATGAACGGGTACAGAGATACACTGACAGGTCAGCAGGACCATGGCACCAGCAAACTACTGATCGCTGGTGAAATGCTTCACAGGCCCCAGAAACAAAAAATAGTAAATGCACATTTTTTTACCTGCAAATAAAAATGTGCATTTATTATATTTTGTTAGGAGGGAAATGTGTCCTTTAACCTCCCAGGCAGAATTTCCGAGTGTAGCTCGGGGTAAAGTTTCAGTACCACAAGCGGTAACCCCGAGCTACACTCGGGCTTTCCATGCGACGCTGCTCCGCAATCTCTCGATCACTTAGCTTGTCCTGCGCTCCCGCGATGTCCCTCCTGCAGTGTCCCCGGCAATGTAATCTGGCGGATGCCGGCATCTGTCATCTGGGTTCCATCCTCTGCGAGAGTCGGGATGTACGGGGATGGAACGGCGGGAAATTTGAAAATGACAAAAAGTGACACTCACTAAAATCACTAAAATCACATAGTAAAACATTCCTGTATCAAACCATTTCACATACATGTTGTCCCGAGTGCTTTGTCTGGCGCCCTGCCTACATTTTTACCGTTCTTTCTACCTGGAAACTGAGAAATGTCCATTGCGTCCAAAAAGCGTCCATTTAGGTCAAAAGCGGTTTTAGACCGGCTAGAGAACAGCGATAGTAAATCAGAACCACTTGCAGAATTGAGTGATAATGATTCGTGGGGGAAGTTCGTCATCAGACACTGAAAACGATTCTGCGACTTTGCTCAGCGATGTGTGAATTTGGCGCTATATTTCACATTTCAGTGTTTTTGGTTTGAAGACATTATTGAATTAAATTTATTATTATTATATTATTATTTTTTATGATTATTTGTTAAATTATAATTTATGATTTCGTTTTTCAAGTTTTATCCTACCCGGGACGTTTACTAGACTCTTGTACGGACAGATTTTAGTGAGTTATTCCTAAAAATTACAGGCCTACAATAAAAAAAATACATATTTCCATGCAAAAAAAATTACCGCTTTGAGAACAGAAATATGGACATAATCAGACCGCTAGGGAGGTTAAGATCTGCTAAAGAGGCCATACATGGATCGAAATTTGTCCAGTTCAACAAACATTTGTCTGGATACATGTATAGACAGTCTGGTTGTAAAGAAGAGGATAGATCGATGTCTCTACAAACAGCCTCTGGTTTTTCCCCAATGATCAGTGCTGCAGGCTATAGCGAGCAACACTGATCAATGTGTACTGACGTCAGGGAAGGCTCACCGCTGTTAGAACCCAATAGAATGTGTCAGAACCCAACCTCGAATGTGTGGATGGGGGAATCAAGTAATTTTTTTTTCATTCAACCTGCTTAAAGCCAGCCATTGACGGTTCAAAATTCGACTGGTTCAGCAGGAACTGGTGAATTTCGATCCATGTATGGGAAACCTGTCTCGTTTTTTTAATTTGATCACTGCCGGCAGCTATAGCAGCCAGCAGTGATCATTATATTCTGACAACTGGGAAACCTCCCGAATATAAAAGCTCCTCAGGAGGAATTCCACCATCAACATTGAATGTGTTGATGGGTGAAACAAGCTATTTTCTTTCCTCCTACCAAACAAAAATTGTATCGTAATGTATGACCTGCATTATTCTTGTTTGTTAACTGCTTTTTGTTATAACCTTTATACTCTGCCTTGTTTTCTTTGCAGGATAAAAAAAGGTCAATTGAAACAATGACAAAAGGGCCACAAGAGTGCATTGGAGATGAACTGATATGCAGAACAACAAACAGTGATAACTGCAGAGGATTTTAGCTTTTTGCAGATAAGAAGGGAGGAGTTTTACTCAGAAAATCTTCAGGTAATACCGGGTTTAGGAGGTGGGGGCGTGCAGTGGAGAATAAGTAGACAAAAACAGCGGGAGATCGAAGATAACATTCAGTTTGCCTGACTGACAGGAAAGATCAATTTCTGGCCTGCAGACACAGCTTCTGCCTAAGCTATCAGAGCGTTGTCTGTGCCTACTTTTTTTTTTTCTTGCCCATCATCATTGTATATCAATATACACTATATTGCCAAAAGTATTGGGACGTCTGCCTTTACACGCACATGAACTTTAATGGCATCCCAGTCTTAGCCCGTAGGGTTCAATATTGAGTTGACCCACCCTATAACAGCAGCTATAACAGCTTCAACTCTTCTGGGAAGGCCGTCCACAAGGTTTAGGAGGGTGTCTATGGGAAGGTTGGACCATTCTTCCAGAAGCACATTTGTGAGGTCAGGCACTGATGTTGGGGGAGGAGGCCTGGCTCACAGTCTCTGCTCTAATTCATCCCAAAGGTGTTCTATCAGGTCGAGGTCAGGACTCTGTGCAGACCAGTCAAGATCCTCCACCCCAAACTCACTCATCCACGTCTTTATGGACCTTGCTTTGTGCACTGGTGCGCAGTCATGTTGGAACAGGAAGGGACCATCCCCAAACTCTTCCCACAAAGTTGGGAGCGTGAAACTGTCCAAAATGTCTTGGTATGCTGACGCCTTAAGAGTTCCCTTCATTGGAACCAAGAGGTCAAGCCCAACCCTTCACCATAATCCCCCCTCCACCAAACTTTGCACAGTGCAGTCAGGCAAGTACCGTTCTCCTGGCCACCACCAAACCCAAGCACATCCATCGGATTTCCAGACAGAGAAGTGTGATGCGTCACTCCAGAGAACACATCTCCACTTCTCTAGAATCCAGTGAGAGACAGGAAGTTACTCTAGGAGAGCTGGACAGGCCGTAGAAGGTCCTTAACCCATCAGCAGGACCGGTATCTGCTTTTTTTGCAAGGAGGAACAGGATGAGCACTGTCAGAGCCCTACAAAATGAACTCCAGCAGGCCACTGGTGTGAATGTCTCTGACCAAACAATCAGAAACAGACTTCATGAGGGTGGCCTGAGGGCCCGACGTCCTCTAGTGGACCCTGTGCTCACTGCCCGGCACCATAGAGCTCAATTGGCATTTGCCATTGAACACCAGAATTGGCAGGTCCACCACTGGCGCCCTGTGCTTTTCACAGATGAGAGCAGATGCACCCTGAGCACATGTGACAGATGTGAAAGGGTGGAGCTGTGGAGAATGTTATGCTGTCTGTAACATCATTCAGCATGACTGTTTTGGTGGTGGGTCAGTGATGGTCTGGGGTGGCATATCCATGGAGGGATGCACAGACCTCTACAGGTTTGACAATACCATTAGGTATCTGGATGATATCCTTGGACCTATTCTCAGACCCTACGCTGGTGCAGTGGGTCCTGGGTTCCTCCTGGTGCACAACAATTCCCGACCTCATGTGGCGAGAGTATGCAGGCAGTTCCTGGAGGATGAAAGAATTGATACCATTGAATGACCCTCACACTCGCTTGACCTAAATCCAATAGAAAACCTCTGGGATATCATGTTTTGGTCTATTTGACGATGACAGGTTGCACCTCAGACTGTCCAAGAGCTCAGTGATGCCCTGGTCCAGATCTGTGAGGAAATCCCCCAGGACACCATCCGTTGTCTCATTAGAAGAATGCCCCGACGTTGTCAGGCATGCATACAAGCATGTGGGGGCCATACAAACTACTGAGGACCATTCTGAATTGCAATGACATTTCAGCAAATTTTGATTTTCGGGGTGTCTGAATTCAGTCCTCTGTAGGTTGATCATTTTCATTTCCATCAAGCGATGGGGCATACTTATGTTCCTAACACATTTCCCAGTCCATATCAGTATAGATATCCAGCATGATATTTTTCCCCATTGAGATCTGATGTGTTTTCAAAGTGTGCCTTTTGTTTTTTTGAGCAGTGTATATACAGGATAAATATATATATATATATATATATATATATATATATATATATATATTCATATGAGATTTTATCAAATTTTACTTTATACTTTCTGTCCAAAATGATAGGTGACTAAAAACACTGCAGAATTACTTTTATTTTCTAGAGTGAAAAGCATTGTGCAAAATGTGCTGGATAAGGAACAGTAGCCAAGCTGTGCCTAATAATAAATGGAAACATTAGACCAACACAAGTCCATCTGTGTCACACTCAATAAAACCAAAACAGAAGTGGCAGCCAGGCCTGGAATATGTCCTAGACCAAACATTTAGAAACCAGAAAACGTTATGAGGGGTTATGGATTTTTATTAGTGGAAGAAGGGGTGAATTTCTGGCTTCTATTTCAATTCTGTAACTGTAAAAGAAAAAAAAAAAAGACGGGGTTTTTGACTCAAAGCGCTTATAAGCTGATGATGAACAAAGAGAAGTCCTATGGCAGAGATTTTAATTTTAAGCTAACCTAGATTGTAAGCTCCAAGGATCAGGACCCTCCTTTCCCCTTGTATTGAACTGCATTGTTGCTGTATTGTCTCCCGTTATATTGTAAAGTGGGGCTATATAAATCCTGTATAATAATATAATAATAAAAGCTCTCACGGCATTTAACTGGCATGGTTTAGGAATTAAGATAGTCAATGCAAGAGCACAAAATACCAACACCTTGTCATCCAGCAAGGAGGAATTCTACAAGATAGCCATGCAGGGAAAATCTGCGAATATAGGGGTTATTGGCACCCATAGCCCAGGAGGTCATTAGACCTCCTTTAGTTATGTACCTACACAACAGCTGTGCCTAAAACCTGGAGTTTAGAAAATAGTTGTGTCTGGAAATCATCTTTAAAGTAAGATTTTCTGAGTTTTTTTCCAATTTCTTTTTTATTGAATTTTGTAATAGAGAAAGATAAAAAACAGAGCCAATTGGGCATATTCTGGCTCGATTAGATACAAAGAAAAATACTTGTAGAGTTAAAAAAAAATGGAATAAGAACAAAATCTAACTTCCGTGTGCACTCGCTTCAAGGCAGATGGTAAAGAGTAAAGGTGTTCTAGAGCAACCTTTTTTGATCAGGGTGCCCAGGCACCCTGTTGTGCCTGGACGTTTCTTCAGGGGTGCCTTAACAAAATGCCTACATTTTGCCCAAGAATTGTATACCAGACAGCAGGTGGATTAAGCCTGCCTTTAAGTTACACAAAGCCATAGGTTTTTCATTGTACACCATTACAACCTTTTAGCCGCCGGCATTCTTAAAAACCAATGACACCATCATCTGATATGGAGGATGTTGGTGGCCTGCACTGCATCCTTGTTCAACCCCTCCCTGCCCCTCTCTGTCAGTAATGGGGTCAAATTAGCTGAGTGATAAACAGAAACTGAGGGAGAAGAGAAACATTAGAATACTATTCAGTATTAGTGTATTTGCTTAGGAAAAATAAATCCCCTCTAATGTTGGGTGTCCTACATGTGTGGATATTGCTGCATTAGGTAAAACTATTAGAATATTTTTTACATTTTAGAATGGGGTGCCTTGAGACTGTCCATCATTTTAAAGGGTGCCTCAAGATTGTTCATAACTTTAAAAAGGTGCCTTGACTGAAAAAAAGGTTGAGAAACACTGATCTAGAGACACATCCAGTTGCATTTCCTTGGATACTGACACTCATGCTGAAAAAGACTAATGATACATGTGTGTTGGAGTATAACATTATGCAAAGCCACGTCCATATGGGGCCTCTGTAGGCACCTGCATCGTGTTAGATCTGACCCAGGGAAGTTGTCTCCGAGGTGGCATTGGCAGAGGTTATGTTGAGCCATATATCCCAGACCTTGGAGAATTTCTTAAGCCAACCTTAAGAGGTATTTGTGAATTTATATATTGGAACAACTAAGTTGACTAAGTGCTTCCAATAATCTAGTGTGGGGGCCATAGGAGATTTCCATGTTTTGGCTTTCCTAGTCTAAAATAAAAGGAGTCCTAAGAGAACTCTGAAGTGCCCTGGTAGGTGCCAAAGAATTGATCAGACCCAACATGCATATGTCAGTGCTCAGTGTGACAAAAGTAAATAACTTAAGAGGTCAGCCCAAAATGTCCATATCAAGGGACAATCCAAAACCGTGACAAAAAGTCAAAAGTCGGCCGGGTCTGCCATGCATCTCCAGCATCCCAATGAGACTGAGAAGTGAATTCTGTGCGACCATTAGGGGGTAAGATATATTCTATGTAGAATTTTAAATTGGATTAGCCACTCTCTAGCAGATACTTACTGTAACATTGGGTAATCCCATATATCCTCCCAATCCTCCCCGTCCAGTTCCGTGACCTCCACCAGCCATCTACAACAAAGAACATCTAGACCCTCAAAAAAGTAAGCTTTTCATTTACCTAGCCAATCAATGAGAGTATAATGAACAAATGCATAATCAGGGATTACTTTTATTGAAGAACTCCGTGTCAAAATGAGCAGCAGATTTAGAGATTGCTGTTTTAATGCTGAACGTATCCCACCCCCATTTAACTAATCTAAAAGGCTTTAAAGAACTACCAAAATGCCCATTTAATTACTTGAATCTGCAGTCACATGACATGCCGATTCCCAGGTCTATTTTCTTCTGGACTGTAGAGTGGGAGGGTCCTTTTTAAGAGGTGTGCGTTATATAGACACTTCCTGTTAGCTGTCCATTGGTGAAGTCCTAACAGGCCCAAGAAGGCCACATTGACCAGACTCCAGCATTGGATCACCAGTTTTCACAAGTGGAAAAGGCACTGTGGAGGGTCATATGATACCAGACTCAAATTAGTAAAAAAAATGGTATTAGAGGATTTAGAAAAAAATGCTAAACAGAGAGACTGGAGGCACAACATTTGCCTTGGGATTTAAAGTGTTAGTTTACTTTTACAGAAAAAATTAAAAGGTGAACACTTATACACCCTCCCCACCCCCGATTCCTGCTGTTCTTACCTCCGGGAATGCTGAGCTGTTAATGCCCATGAAGCCATTCCAGCGTTCCAGGATTTGAAATGCCCGCTTTTCTCCCTCTTCTCTGTGCAGGGTTTCTAGGGAGAACCAGAGCGATTTACTGTGCAGGCGCTGGCCAATCATAATCCCAGGAGGTAAGTACAGCTGGAACCAGGGAGGTCTAAGGGATGCTCTTAGACCTTGCACTAGTTTCTGCAAAGTTAAAATAACTCGTTAAAGGCTCAAAGCACAATAGTAACAATCGCTGTTACTGGTTCGCAAATTGGAGCATGCGCTCATTCAGAAAACAAAACATTCTAACATAACGATTATGACAAAACAAAATTATTTACTTAACAAATTAAACCAAAACTAAACAAAATTAATTTTTCCGTTGTATACATCCAGATATCCTGGTGATTCCTCTATGAAGGGCATTTGTCAGGCGCTTGCTGTTTTAGGGTGATAGCGCTCTGTGAATATCCCTCAATTGTTCTCCTGCATTGTCACCCTCTCATAAACTCCCCCAATGGAGACTACAAACGACCACGCCAACACACATTGCACAAGCATGCTCCACCGTTGTCACCATCAGGAAACCCTCCTTGAACAATTCCATGCAGCCATCACTGGATGTAGACAGGAAATGGCTGCAGGAGATCAGCAGAGCTGAGATGAAAAAAGCTGAAAATTATATTTTATTAAAAAGGAATTATTTATATGTAGTGCACAAAGCACACTAGTTGTTATCTGGTGGGTTTTACATCAACTTTAATGTACATTTTTTGCTGGCACCACTGTACTATAGGATCAGGACAAGGGGTGGGCAGGAGGGCCGGCTGCCCTGGGCACTGTGGTATAATGTGAGGTGGGGGGGTGCTGCGAGGAGATTGCGGGGAAAGGGATTTATGTTGGGAGGGTGAATTTAGTAAGGTTGTTCTAGGAGGGGGGGGCTGCTAGGAGTGGTGATTTGGGGGATTTGTGTTGGGAGAGGGGATGGGGGCAGAGGATTTGAGCTAGGAGGAGGATTTAGAGGGGGTTTGTGTTAGAAGAGGTCATATGGTAGAGGAGGAAGGGGATTTGTGCTAGGAGGAGTCTTTTTTTGGGGGGGATTTATGCTAATAAGGATGATTGGGGGGTGGGGGATTTCTGCTAGGAGGGGGGGTTGGGGGGGACTTGTGCTGGGAGGGGGGCTTTGGAGTGGGGGAGAGAGGATTTGTGCTAGGAGGGGTGATTGGGTGGATGCGGAGGGCAAAGATTTCTGCTGGGAGGGGGGATTTCAGCAGAGAGTCGAGTTGCTTAAGGGGTAAGCATGCAGATTAGTGCTCGATTTTTTTGGGAGGGAGGGGATTTTTGCTGACACATAATGCTCATACATCTTGGGGGGGTACAGTTTGGCATGTTTGCCCTGGGCTTTAAATTACGTCATCCCAGAACTGTATAGGATACCGAGTACCGTAATAGCTGTCATTCATAATCAAGATTCATTTCCCGAAATTCCATAGCACAGCTTGGCCATGAATGGTTCTTTAACATTGCAAATCCCAGAATGACTGCTCTGTGGTCCCCACCATCGGTGAGAGATAGAAATGAAGGAAGTAGGAGATAGTTCAGGCATTCAATGCAAGCTCCACTAACTCTTTTCTTACACAGACAATACATCCAGCAGGTGGTTCATTCCTTTGCAGCCTCTTCCTCCCTCCCCTGAAAATATAATTCCTGACAGCCTTCAACCTGAGAGACCCCCCCCCCCCCCCGGCAGATAAACCCTCCATTCAAACCACTTGCCGAATCACTTGCATTGAAGGAAAACTAAATCATTGCCTTTGTTAGAATAAAGCCAAAGGGCACCTGTCACCGAGACACAATGCTGGACATTTTGAAGCTCAACCAAAGAAACCTATGGGCTAAAGCCGGCCATTTACAGAGATACCGGACTGCCCAAAGCTTCTCCTTCTCAGCTGGTGGCAACCCGATTTGCAATAGAATTTGCCATTCACAGTCTGGATCTGACCAAAATACGCAACTCCAATCTTGTATGTAGATCCATAGAAAAATGGTCATATGGGAAACACACCAATGTGATTATTGCCCATCCACATATCAGATGCCTGAACAGATAATGTGCTGACCTCAAACAGTAAACTAGGGGTAGATCGGCTTCAGATAATAGCAAAAGCACCTGTTTAGCCAAAAATTAAATACCTTTAGGCCTCGTATACATGTGCGGAGATGTTTACCACCCCTCTGAAACATGATCTGTGGTGGATAGCCTTTCAGAGGCCTTTGACAGGTGGCTGGGAGGTGATACGTCACTTACTGAATGCCTGTTTTAAATAGTAATAGCTTGCAGCTTCGGTCTGTGATTGTGTGTATTGAGCCAGCAATAGACGGTTTGAATCTCAACCGGTTCAGCAGGGACCGACCAAGATTCGAACCATGCATGGGTAGGCTGATTCTACCCAAGTCAATCCATCGGCATGGGTTCAACCAGCATGGTGGATTTTTAGGTAGCAATAATCAGTGTGTTTTCCTGCCAAAGAAGGCACCTCACCAGGAGGGAGGACACAATAGCTCTTTGAGAGGGATTCCCCCCATCAACATTGACTGTGTTGATGGGGGAATAGAGCGATTTTGTTTTTAGTTTTTATTGGATACGTCTTTTTACAGAAA
This sequence comes from Staurois parvus, assembly GCF_062004578.1. NCBI lineage: Eukaryota > Metazoa > Chordata > Amphibia > Anura > Ranidae > Staurois > Staurois parvus. Next base: position 162,172 of record NW_028318661.1, on the reverse strand, counting down.
GCATAGAATATTGTTTTTCTTTTACATTTCAGTCATTTGTATAATAAAAAGTAAAAAAAACCCAGTGGTGATCATATACCACCAAAAAGAAAGCTCTATTTATGGGAAAAAATGAAAATGTATTTGGATACACTTACCCTCTAAGCATAAGTTCCCTTTGCAAGCCAAAATTCTCTCTAAACAAAAATTCACCCTCTTCCAGTACAAATCCTCCATCCCACCTCAAATCCTCTCCCTCCGCAAATTTCCTCTCCTAGCACAAATCCTCTATCCCTCAAATTTCCCTTCTGAGCAATAAATCCTCTCCCTCCTGCAAATCCTCCTCTGCTAGCATAAATTCCCCCCCCCCAAATTCTCCTACCTAACACAGATCCCCTCACCAATTCCCCTTCCTAACACAAATCCCCCCTCCAAAGCACCCCTTCTAGTTAGCCCCCCAAATCCCCACTGCTCCCAGGGCAGGTATCCCTCCTGCCCACCCCTTGTCCCTGGCCTCCATCCCACCTCAAATAATCTCCCTCCGCAAATCTCCCCTCCTAGCACAAATCCTCTATCCCTCAAATTTCCCTTCTGAGCAATAAATCCTCTCCCTCCTGCAAATCCTCCTCTGCTAGCACAAATTCCCCCCCCCCCAAATTCCCCTACCTATCACAGATCCCCTCACCAATTACCCTTCCTAACACAAATCCCCCCTCCAAAGCACCCCTTCTAGTTAGCCCCCCAAATCCTCACTGCTCCCAGGGCAGGTATCCCTCCTGCCCACCCCTTGTCCCTGGCTTCCATCCCACCTCAAATAATCTCCCTCCGCAAATCTCCCCTCCTAGCACAAATCCTCTATCCCTCAAATTTCCCTTCTGAGCAATAAATCCTCTCCCTCCTCCAAATCCTCCTCTCTCAGCACAAATCCCCCCCCCCCAATCCCCTCTTCTAGCAATAACCCCCCCCCCCCCCAAATTCCCCTACCTAACACAGATCCACTCACCAATTTCCCTTCCTAACACAAATCCACCCTCCTAGTTCACATCCCCCCTCCAAGGCACCCCTTATAGTTAACCCCCCCCAAATCCCCACTGCTCCCAGGGCAGGTGTCCCTCCTACCCACCCCTTGTCCCTGGCCTGGGCACAAGAGGGTTAAACAGCTGCAAAACTATTGAAATAGCAGGAATCTTGGCTTCTGACAGCAGCTAGTCACATGACCAATTTCACTGCTTCATATAGCGAAGGATCTGAAAGTGGAAAGTTCCCAAAATAATTCTACTGGCTGAAATACATAGAATTTGTTTATTGGCACGGTCCTGTGACACTCGATTACAACATTGCACAATTTAAATCTTGTGTAGCTTTGCCCGCAACAGCACAGTGAACAATAAATGTACTTGGGACTTCTAAACGCAGAAGAAACAAGACCTCCTAGAGGTTCCGGTGCAGCCAAGTAGCCCAAAAAATGGCTAGCAACACATTAATATTCAATTCAAAGCCCTGGATTCAAAGCAGCGGCTGAAAGTGCCAGCTAATTTTATTCATATTATTACAAAATCCAGTTCGCGGAAACAGGATCAACCGGCTGACTCAAAAGGGAATTTTATTCCTTTTTGCATCAGTCCAATTAAAAATAAAAGGAGCACACAAGCAGCCCTGGTCAGCGCACACATTCTCTGGCATTTTCGCTCCTGTTATTTCTGGGACGATGTCATCGAACAAAGGGGCCCTTATTTTACCCTGACATCACTTACAGGAAGTCCGTGTCCCGAGTTTTCAATTCTCTCTCTCTTTGCTCATTGATTTAGTGTGGATTAAAAATGAGTAACTGAAAATTAATGAATCAGCCGCTTACATGAAGAAAAAGGAACGTTGTGTTTTAGGCCGAAATTGTGGTAAAAAAAATTGCTGTCATACCTGGTGGTATGAGAATGAGGGGAAAAAATATCTATAGATTTGGTTTCTAAATTTTCTTTAACCTCAATTATACTAGTAAAACAGCTTGATGTGCCAGATAGAGGGAGGAGTAAATATATATATCATCCACTCCCTCATCATATCACGACTCGACTACTGCAACTCCCTCCTCACTGGCCTGCCTCGCCACTGGCTATCCCCGCTTCAGTCGATCCTGAATACGGCTGCCAGACTCATTCACCTTTCCAACCGCTCCATCTCCGCCACCCCCCTGTGCCAATCCCTCCAATGGCTTCCGATTGCGCAACGGATCAAATTCAAAATCCTAACACTGACGTACAAAGCCGTCCACCATACTGCCCCGTACTACATCACTGACCTAATATCCAAGTACCGCCCAGCACGCACACTCCGCTCCTCACAAGACCTCCTTCCCTCTAGTTCCCTGGTCTCCTCCTCCCATGCCCGCCTCCAGGACTTCTCCAGGGTGTCACCCATCCTCTGGAACTCCCTGCCCCAACCCATCAGATTATCACCTACTCTCCTCTCCTTTAGGTGCACCCTGAAAACCCATCTCTTCAGGGAAGCCTACCCCACCCCCTGCTAACCTGCCGACCTCCTCCACTCTTCCTACCACTCCATCCCCCACAGCTATCTCCTCCTGTGCCACTATGCCCTCCCTCCTAGATTGTAAGCTCCAAGGACCAGGGCCCTCGATCCCCTCATGTTTTGCATTGTATTGGTATTGTTCTGTCACATGTTCTGTCCCCCTTTGTAATGTACAGCGCTGAGCGAAGCATTGGCGCTTTATAAATACTGTATAATAATAATAATAATATCAAAAACTTTTTCAGTTCAACAGTTTTTATTCTGTTGGTAACAGCAAATACAGGGCTGCTAAGAGACAATTCAAGAGACTTTATGAAAACTTTTTATCTATTAAAGTTTTGTATGTTTTACGGACTCATTACTATCATATCTGCTCCGGCTTGGACCACTGGTAGCCATGGTGAAGAAGAGTCTACAGCAGCCATTTTCAACCTTTTCAGCTCGAGGAACCCTTGAAATAGCTTTCCAGTCTCAGGGAACCCCTGCTAAAAATGACTAAATCTACAATACATTAATGTAACAGTCAGTGGGAAGAATGCTCCTTACATTGGTGATCAGTGGGAAGAATACTCCTTACATTGGTGATCACTGGGAAGAATGTTCCTTACATTGGTGATCAGTGGGAAGAATGTCCCTTACATTGGTGATCAGTGGGAAGAATGTCCCTTACATTGGGGGTCAGTGGGAAGAATGTCCCTTACATTGGTGGTCAGTGGGAAGAATGTACCTTACATTGGTGATCAGTGGGAAGAATGTTCCTTATATTGGTGGTCAGTGGGAAGAATGTCCCTTACATTGGTGGTCAGTGGGAAGAATGCTCCTTACATTGGTGATCACTGGGAAGAATGTTCCTTACATTGGTGGTCAGTGGGAATAATGTCCCTTACATTGGTGGTCAGTGGGAAGAATGTCCCTTACATTGGTGATCAGTGGGAAGAATGCCCCTTACATTGGTGGTCAGTGGGAAGAATGTCCCTTACATTGGGGGTCAGTGGGAAGAATGTCCCTTACATTGGGGGTCAGTGGGAAGAATGTTCCTTACATTGGTGATCAGTGGGAAGAATGCTCCTTACATTGGTGATCAGTGGGAAGAATGTCCCTTACATTGGGGGTCAGTGGGAAGAATGTCCCTTACATTGGTGTTCAGTGAGAATGCTCCTTAAATTGGTGATCAGTGAAAAGAATGCTCCTTAAATTAATAGTCAGTAGGAAGAATGCTTCTTACATTGGTGGTCAGTGAGAAGAATGTCCCTTACATTGGTGGTCAGTGGGAAGAATGTCCCTTACATTGGTGATCAGTGGGAAGAATATCCCTTACATTGGTAGTCATTAGGAAGAATGTCCCTTACATTGGTGATCAGTGGGAAGAATGTCCCTTACATTAGTGGTCAGTGGGAAGAATGCTCCTTACATTGGAGGTCAGTGGAAAGAATGTCCCTTACATTGCTGGTCAGTGGGAAGGATGTCCTCTTACACATAGGTAAAAAAAGATCAATGGTGTCAGTGGAATCTGAGAGACAGAAATTGCTCTTTGCTCAAGGAACACCTATCAGCCTCTGGAGGAATCCTGGTTGAGAAACCATGGTCTACAGCTTGATAGCCACATGGTCCAGCTTTTGAGGGGTTTCTTTTTGTTTTCCTTCATCAAGCTGGACCCAAACGGAACCTCTCTCTACAGATAAATGCAGCCCACTAGGTTTCAGTATCAAGAGCCCACTGCTAGTATTGGTCAATGGAGGGGTTTCACCACTCAATAGATAATGATTATAGAATTTCTATACATGCCCTAACCCCAAACATTAATATTCTTACGGAAAGAAACACAACTCCTTAAATTTTAACTGCAAGCCAACCTGTACTTGGCTCACATAGCGCAAAGTAACAGGTTGACAGGGTAGCATCATCAAATACTTACCTTCCCTTGGTTTCATTCCCACCACTTGGAGCAAGGAAAATACTTGATACCTTCATGCAGAGTTTCTCAATCAGGGTTCTTCCAGAAGTTACAGGGGGTTTCTTGAGCAATAAGAAATTGGTCTGTCAGCTGAGTTCCCACTTACACCAATGACCTTTTAAGATATAGGTAATGGGGCAGGTCTTTCCAATGACCACAAGTGTAAGGAGCATTCTTCATACTGACCATCACACTAATGTATCATAAGTCAGAAGGCTGCCTTCATGTATGGGGGAAAACAATGTGATTAACCTTTCTGGTGTCGTCACATTTTTTGCTGCTCAATCACCCAACGCTGTCATATGGGAGCAAAGAGAGTTCCCAGCTGTTAAGCCTATCAAGGCCTAAGACCATGACATCCCCACGCTTCCAGCAGCCCAGTACAATTTCACTTCACTTTCTTTGTCGCAGAGATAGAAATAGAGGTGAGAGGAAATCCTTCCAACTTCTCCAAAGTGAGCAAAATCCCCTTTTAAAGTGTTACTAAACCCACAACAGTAAAATCAGCCTGTATATGCAGTAAAGCGTGCTTGTTATACTCACTGTGGAACCTAAGGGGTTAATCTTCATTGTGTAAAAAGGCCTTTTGATTCTTTCTTCTCTGTTCCTCCCCTTTTTCAAGCGACCACCTCTTATTTCCTGATAAGAGAGACTGAACCATAGGCATTTGCACATGCTCCGTTTGGTGTTTATTGCTAAAGAGTTTTTTTTTTTTCTTGGGAGAGTGCATGTGATCAGTACAGGGACAATCAGCATTGGTCAGACAGAGGTCAGGGGTTTTGCAGCCTCCTAGAACAGAAAGAAAACTCCTCCCACAAGCTTTAGCTAGTGCTCTGCTGGACACTGATAGAAGCCACAAGACTGCTATATACTGCTGATGAGAAAAGGTATTTAGCAGTTTATATTTACTCAGATAATTGCATTTCTGTGTACTGTGGGAGAATAGATAAAGTGGATGCTGGGTCCTGGGTTTAGTAACACTTTAAGCTGGCCATACAGGTAAAGAGTTCAACTGAGCGAAACAGATCCATCAATTACGCCATCCATGCTAAACATGTCCAATGCCAGCCTTTGCATTTCGAAATCCAACACCATTAGCTCTCTATATACCCAGTGGGGTTGATTTACTAAAAAGCTCTAGATTGTAAGCTCCCAGGATCAGGCCCTCCTAACCCTCTTGTGTTGAACTGTATTGTTGCTGTATTGTCTTTCTGGTTTCTATGCAGAGCTGCACCAGATTTTGCACTCTCCAGTTTTAGTAAATCAACCCCATAGACTGCAGCTGATTGGGTACAGTTACTGAGTAGTCAACTTTTTATTTTTCCACCTGGCTCCTTTGATTTCTCATTCAAAGTTTGTTGAGCCGGGTAGTGTGGGCAACGTCATGCATGGGTCAAAGTTCATCTGATTTACAGGAAATGGATGAAACTCAATTCATGTATGGCCAAGCTTTAGATGTCCCCAGAAAAATATTTATCCATTGGAAAACTTCCCCTCTATTCCTGTTCTGGTGACCACCCAACGTTGTGGATTTTCTCCCCACCTTCCTATGACAATGGTCATCAGGTCAAATAGAGTGCCCTGAATCACTGCGACCATCATTCTTTAATGGATATAGGAAAGAGAATACTTTGTCAAGGGACAGGTCCATTTCATAACAAGAGATTCAGTTCACACTACAGGCCTCGTGGGATTTACAATTTCCATGTCGGAGAAAAAAAAAAAAAAAAACCACCATAGCATGTGATGTCAATGTGACATGATTATGGTATAAATGGGCTCATATAACCGCTGGAATCAGGAGATACTGATCAACCTGCATATGAAAATGCAATTAGATTTGTACCAGCTGTTAAGATTTTACTGGAATTTTCTAATTCAAATAAACGTGATTTGCATAGACCTAGATGGGTGTAATCCGCTAAAAGGGCAAAATAAACCTTGTATAACACATTATATAATGGAGGAAGGGAGCGGGGCTGCCTGTGCTTCTCATAGTAATCCATCAAGAGTCCCACTACTGCAGGTCAGACAAGAACAGTAAAAATATACTTGATGTTCAGCAGGAGTATCAGAGGTTGTGTTTATCCACACTAAGCAAATATGTCACACATAAAAGATCTCTACACCAAGATGTAGATCACTTCTTACTCCAGGCAAACAGCCCAACAAAAATTAAAAATACGTGTAAGGGATCGGTCTTATCTGCCAAAGAACTTGGACATCTGGCAAGGCAGGAGACCAGAGTTTTCTCTGCTGCAGGTAAGTAACACTTACAGGTGTATTCCCTCCCTCAAGCTCTGACTGGACATTGAAAAAGAAAAAAGCAGCAGAATGAAGAGCTCATCTCCGTCACTTTGTGCTCTTCTATCAGCATGTGCCGTATCTGCACATAAGCACAGCTAATTGGTTCCCTTGTGCTGCTAAGCCCTCTATCAGTCTTAGCTCTGCTGTACAAGAACTATAAAGAGACTGATACCAAGTCAGGTATTTTTGCAGTGGTAAATAATGGTGCAGTGCTAAAAAAAAAATGTAAATAAATAATCTTATATGGAAGAGACAGAGAGAGGAGCAAGAGACCAACTGACCAGAGGAGCGCCGCTTGTCCGCCCTGCACAGCACCATTCTCATCCGTAGGAGAGCACTATAGTCACCTTTGAACTTATTATTTATCAATTGGGTATTCATCAACCTCGTTCATTGCATTTGATAAGTTGCTTCCATATAAGATTATTTATTTCCATTTTTTAGCACTGCACCATTTACCATTTTTATTGAGGTTTTATTTTGGTTCCCTTTTGTGCATAGCTGCTGCCTTTTAGCACGCTCACATATTTTTTATACCTTTTTAGGTATTTTTGCAGCCAAAACTTTTAGTTAGAGAGCAAAGCCAACCATAGACAGGAGAGATTTTCTTTCAGGTTGCATGAAAGAAAAGGAAAAAAAAAATTGCTCGGATTCCCCCATCAACTGTGTTGATGGGGGAATCCCTCCTGCGAAGTCTTTGTTCTCCCGGCAGGTAGAGCTGACCCACACCAATTACTGCTAGCAGCTAAAATTACCGTTAGCCATAATTGCATGTAAAATCTGACAGGCTGGTTGTACTCAAGTTGACCAATCAAGTTGGGTACATTCAGCCTGCCCATACATGGTCCTTGTGGAACTGGCAAAGATTTGAACCATATATGGCCGACCTTAGAGCTTCTGTCAGATTTGTTTGCTGCCTGTGACCCTATTGGGAAGGATGGAGAGGGTCCCTTCTCTTCCTGTCAAGAGAGAAAGATGTGAAAACAAGAAAACCGTTGGTGTAAAGATGGGGTGTCAAACTCAATTTCATTGCAGGCCGCATCAGCAGTGTGATTGCCCTCAAAAGGGCCAGTTGTATCTGGGGTGCGCTACATAGAGAGCGCAAGGTTCAGGGGTGCGCTACGTACAGAGTTCAGGGGTGCGCTACGTACAGAGTGCAGAGTTCAGGGGTGCGCTACGTACAGAGTGCAGAGTTCAGGGGTGCGCTACGTACAGAGTTAGGGGGGGTACACTATGCAGATTGTGCGACCCCAACCCCCCCAAAACTTCCTCGCATCTCTACTCTTTCCTACCTAGCCGGCGCTAGTACCTCCTTGTGTAGGTGGCTTTGCCTCGCCTTGCAAGGAGACCGTACTCTCTATTATATTCTGTCCCTTCTGAGTGCGTGCACAGATCTGTTAGAGCCGGGAGACACAGAGCAAAGCTGTCCCTTGCAAGCATGGAAGGCTTCTATGTTTACAAGTGACAGCGGGCAGTGGCGGGTGAGAGCCAAAAGGTGGCGGAATTGGGAGTTCCACCACGTTCCGGCTGCAAAACTGGGTGTGAGGGCCACATGACAAGGCCCGTGGACCTTGTATTAGACATACGTGGTCTAAAGTCTTTAAAGGGAATCATTGAGCTTGTAGCTTATGAAGGAGTCTAATAATGTGGCTTCACTTTCTCCATATTAGTTTGGGATCACCGATTTACTGAAATCAGAGACTGGCCTGGCAACTGGCATGTTCAGGAGGTGGTCTTCCTACATTAAATTTCTTTCAGTACTGGTTTTCATTAGGAACACACACAATAAAAGTCAATAGAAAGCACAACACACACAAATTCCAGGTCTTTATTTCACTGGAATGGAAAAAAAAAAAAACCTACAATCAACAGACCTGCGCAAAATGGCAGATCGCAATTGCACAATAAACTTTAAAAAAAAAAAAAAACAAACAAATTATTCACAAACATTTCTTTCATAAGAAACATTCTCAGACAAAATGTACACCAAGCTTTTTACAAAGCATGTTAAAAAAAAAAAAATACAACATCGTCCTTGCTCGATGATCCATTTTATACAAAATACGCTGCGTTGGGATTGCTACAACTTTGATGTTTTATGGGTCATGAAATATTAGTAATACCAAAAAAAGGCAGTTTCTTCGGTTTAAGACTTTCGATAACTCTTTAAGAAAAAATAATAACTTAGGTTTGCGACGTAAGACTCAAAATGTCTTGTACAGTGGCAAGTTTGGGCCGGGCCCATTTCGTACCTCCAACACTTTAGTGTAACAGCTTACGTCGGTGGACAGGTAGACCTTCAGCCACTTCTATACAGAAAAAAAAAATCTTTGTAATCCTTCCAAGTGTTTGCTGTCCTTTAAAACTACAGTCCCAACATTCGAAAGGTAGAAGAGTCTACAAAATTCGGGCCAGGCAGTGCTTGGGTCTTTCAATCCGTGTTAATTTCGCATGGGTTTAATCCATTACTTTTTGCTTCTAGATAAATCCTCTGGAAGTCCCTATACCGCGGCGCACAGCCCAATCGGGGCTCCCCAAAGTGCATTCGTCCAGTGAACAAGAACTCCCCCAGTCCTGCTCTGACGCCACATTCCAAAGGCGTCCTTATCTTCCCTTCCCAACCTCTGTGTTCTTGGCTGGGTTGGAAAATTTTGCTTTTCTGTCGGTAAAGTCTGTTGATGGAAACAGAAATGATGGATTCCTGCTGTTCAATGTCAGTGGTTACTTCTTTGATAGAACCTTTGACAACTAAAAAAGAAAAAAAACAGAAAAAAATTAAGTTATATTAATATCTTTGCAATCTTTAAAAAAATTCTATAATTTTGTCATTTCAAAAGTCACTTTTAATATCTTCAAATTTTCAATTTGCATTTAAATAATATTCTATAATCCTGACATAAAGGTCCTTATTTATTTATTGCCGGTTATAGGGTGACAATTCACTGTCCCTGTCTCCCAGTTGTGCTCCTGCGTAGCCACCCTGTCGCATGTTCTTCCAGTGGAGGCTACAAGTGGCTGTGCCAACGTACATTGGATGGTCTACAAGTTTATGGTATATATTGACATAAAACGGTTAGGGTCCACATCGCCTTTGGATTTTTTTTTTTCATTGCATTCTACTTTAAATGGCTCATTTCCCTTTTCCTATTTTTGTACTCTCAAGGCAACTTAAGAGAGTGTGATTTGGATGGATGTAGGGGCACGCTCGATATGGAAGGTCATCACACTTGGTTATTTTAAAAAGGTTTATTGGAATTTACAGGTGATGAGTAGACCAAATCATTTTGTGAAAAGTGCCCCTCTTCAGGGAGGTGATGGTTGGTGTGGCCACAGCACCTAAAAAGGGCTCTCATCGTATTCGACCTACGGTTCCAGGCCAATCCCAACCACACCAACCATCACAGCCATGACGAAGGGTGGAGGGCATTTCTCCCGAAACGCATCGCTCTACTTATCACTGGTGAACCAATAAACCTCAACTGTGACAACCTCCCATATTGTGCACATCTCCTATTACCATTACTTATATAGCTCTGTCAATGTAGTGCTTTACATACATATTTTTAAATTCATATCACTCCCTGCTTACAATCTAAGGTCCTTACCTCACATGCATACATAAACATAGCAGGGCTAACCTACCAGCATGTCTTTGGAGTGTGCGAGGAAACTGGAGTACCCAAAGGAAACCCACGCAGACAAAAGGGGGGACATGCATACTCCAAGCAGGTAGTGCCATGGTTGGGGTTTGAACCGATTACCCTAGTGCTGCTAAGGGGAAGTGCTAACCACTTAGCCACTGTGCTGCGCAAACTCATCTGAATCCATCTTGCAGAATGCTTTTCCTCTGCTACCAGAGAGGCAGCAAACAAAACAACAAGGCCAAGGCTCACCCACGTCTTTCCTTTACTTTCCACATACTCCCGTGAAGGACAACAGATCCAAAATCACCTCCAGGGATACCAGACTACATATTAGTCCAGCTGAGCCATTAAAGCACATTTAGCCTAAGAGTGTGGGCCAACAGTAAGGAATGTGGATGTCACAAAAAAAAAAAAAAAACTAGGATGTGATGTCATAGAAAGGAGACGAGAGCTAGACTACAGGCAAAACTTTTGATTAAACAGCACAAATATTTTGTTCTGTTGGTTACAACACAGTTAAGAAATGTCCATGATACTTTATAAGTTCCAAGGCTCAATTCACACTGCTGCGACCCCAAATTCGCACAACTTTTGTGATTTAACATTGCAGTTCTATGACACTCAAGTCGCAGAAACCCTTTTTCCTGTCACTGTGACTTGAGTTGCATTGATCTGTCATTCCCTCCATTGGCTTCCGATTGCCCAACGCATAAAATTCAAACTACTAACATTGACGTACAAAGCTATTCATAATACTGCCCCAAACTACCTCACCGACCTGATACCCAAATACCACCCAACCCGTACTCTTCGCTTCTCACAAGACCTCCTACTCTCCAGTTCCCTGGTCTCCTCCCACGCCCGACTCCAGGACTTCTCCAGGTCTTCCCACATCCTCTAGAACTAACTACCCCAATCCAGACTGTCATCTACCCTCCTCACCTTTAGGCGCACCCTGAAAACCCATCTCTTCAGGGAAGCCTACCCCGCCCTCACCTAACAGCCAATCTCCTCCGCTCCTCCTACCACTCCACCCCCCCACAGCCACTTCCTCCTGTACCACTATCCCCTCCCTCCTAGATTGTAAGCTCCAAGGAGCAGGACCCTCTAACCCCTCGTGTAGTGTATTGTTACTGTACTGTCTCATGTACTGTCCCCCACTATAATGTACAGCGCTGAGCAAACTTTCTTGCGCTATGTAAATACTATATAATAATAAGTTATTAAGACACCACCCATGTGGTGTTGCAATAGTGCACCAATATGACTACAATTACCTTAACCCCTTCCCGCCGACGCCTCCCGGCCCTTTAAGAGATTCAGACGCCGGGAGGCGGGGCAATTGGGGCGTGGTTTAGGAATCGTGACCGCCGTGATGACGCGTCACGGCGGTCACATGATTGGGAAAGGTCCCGTTCGAAAGAGCGGACCGGGACCTTTCCGTGAGTACCACACATGTATGCTGGGAGCGCGCAGGGCGCGCGCTCTCAGCACATATGTATTTAGTTACATGGACGCAAATGTGCGGCCGCTCGGCGTCTAGGCCCAGACGCCGGGAGGCCGCACATTTGTGTGCGGCCGGCGCAAAGGGGTTAAGCACAATGGCCTTCTTTGTTAGAGCAGCAAATGAATTGGCCAAAAAAATAGCCACTTGTGTAAATGATATAAGTGAACAATTGCTGAACCGCCCAAAAATGATGCTAAATCGCACACCGAATGTGCAATCTCAATTTTTATCTTGATATTCTAGATGGAGAATAACCAGAGAATAAAAGCACAGCTTTTTATACTCACCGAAATCACTAATGCACACTGCTAGCAGGATCTCTGTGTCACTGCAGGGTCGACAGGGATCTGCAAAGAGGAAAAAAAAGAAAAGAAGAAAAGGTTAGTGGACATGGAAGAATAGGCTCTTTGATTGCAATTGCTGCTGCAGCAGAAATAAGTTTCATGCACGCTGGTTAAACTACAGAGATTGGAATTTAGGGGAGTTGGTGGAAAAACTTCAACACAATCGCACGCATGCAGTAAAACTGGATCGAAGCGCACACCCACACTCCGCAACAACAAACTCTGCATTGTTTTCCTATACAAACATAAATTACTCTTGCTTCTGTTGTTACAGATTGGAGATTACACACAAATAAGTCAAAATGGATTTTCTAATCATTTTTACAGAGAGAGAGAATGTCAATGTCTGGGAAGGCATGCTGGTATTTGAAGTGCAGCCAATGGAGTATGTAGAATCGATTAGATAACCTTATCCTAAACTTAGTATCAATAATATGTACCTATGGTCAGTCAGGTAGTAAACCACCCCCCTTCAATGTTCAATCTGAATGGTGCCAGGGAGGAAACTGCATGTCTTGGGGGCACCTCAGTCAGGCAATGCACCATACTAAAAACCAACTAGAGACATGGGTGTTCAACCTGCAGCTCTCCTGGTGTTGCCGAACTACAAGACCCATGAGGCATTGCAAGGTTGACAGTTACAAGCACAAGCATGACTCCCAAATGCACAGGCATGATGGGACTTGTAGTCCGTCCTGCAACAGCTGGAGGGCCACAGGTTGGACACCCATGAGTAAGAGCATCACAAAGAAAGCCTACTGACCTTAAAAAACTTTGTAACAGTGGGAAGGGGTCCCAGCACCTGCCTGACTTAAATCTAATAATAAAAAGGCATTACATAGTCCATAGGAGCCCTTGTTTGGTTACACAACGGTTATATCCTCTGCTGCTGAGGAACCCTAAGCAACTTTCTGGTTGGTTTACATGCAGACTTACTGAAGTGTTGCATGTCTGTGATATAATGGTAAAAAGCAAGAGACCCCTCGAGTTCAAACCCACTGCAGGATAGAGAGTGGTAGGGATCAGATGGGGCTCAAAATATGTTGGGCAGGGCAATGCCTGTCTCCGGTTTAAGAGTAAATCTGGCCATAGATAGATCAAATCTTGGTTGGTCCCTGCTGAAATAGCAAGATTTGATCAATCTATGGACAGGATGGTTATATTGAAGTCAATCCAATCAATCGACTTCAGAAACACCAGCCTGTCAGATTTTTTTTTTCATGCAATCACTGCCAACGGCTATAGCCACCAGCAGTGATCATTGTGTTCTGCCAACAGGGAAGGCTCCCTGCCAGCGAAACACAATAGCGCTGTGGGAGGGATTCCTCCATCATTCAGGATGTAATTACAATAGCAGGGAAAGGCCTTGGCTTACCAAGCTAAAATTAAAAAAAAAAAAAGACCTAAAAAGGTCAACCAAAAACTGTCAGCTCACAATCTGGATTACACGTTGATTTCTTATATCTTAGAGCTCCAGTTTTGAGATATCCCTAGCAGAATTCATGAAGTTATCCGTTCCTCATGGCTTCTCTATAAAATACAGAAGAAATCTAAATTTAGGACGCTTCCCTACACAAAAGACACTTGTTAAAGCTTTAAGTGTGGCTGGAGCAGAAACAAACTACAGAGAGAAAATTTCACCAAGCAGGATCCTAAAGCAATATGAACTACTTTCAGGTGACTCATCAACAGCTGATGTTCAATCCTCACCTACTTCTGATATGAATAAAATAATGGATGCCAGGATGGTAGCTGGGGTTTCATGTCTGCATTTGCTGTATAACTGCTGCTGTATTCAACTTCAAAAGTTTTAGCATCGGACCAAAATCTGTCGCTTTTTATTTGAGAACATACTGCAAACATTCACATGCAAACAAAACCTCTTGGCAACCAAAATCAGAACTTGTGGAGCCTTGCTTAATATTTGTGCACTGGCCAACAGCGCACCTGCTGAACCAAATTTTGGACCCTCCAGTCCAAGTCAAGCCATGTAGAAACCTTTACCCGCCAAGTATCAATCGACAGAAGTGCCCATGTCCAGGTCAAAACAACAATGGGAAGAGTCCCAACTCCCCTCTGACCAACATCTAGTATAAATGGGCCTGTAAGTCCCAAAGGTCTCCTGTACAGCTGAACAGTCAAGCACAAATGGTATACTGACTTCAACCTTTCCAACGGTTTCGTTTCTGCCACCCCCCTCTGCCAATCCCTCCACTGGCTTCCGATTGCGCAACGGATCAAATTCAAAATCCTAACACTGACGTACAAAGCCGTCCACCATACTGCCCCAAACTACATCACTGACCTAATATCCAAGTACCACCCAACACGCACACTCCGCTCCTCACAAGACCTCCTTCTCTCTAGTTCCCTGGTCTCCTCCTCCCATGCCCGCCCTCCAGGGTGTCACCCATCCTCTGGAACTCCCTGCCCCAACCCTTCAGATTATCACCTACTCTCCTCTCCTTTAGGCACACCTGGAAAACCCATCTCTTCAGGGAAGCCTACCCCACCCCCTGCTAACTTGCCGACCTCCTCCACTCTTCCTACCACTCCATCCCCTACAGCTATCTCCTCCTGTGCCACCATCCCCTCCCTCCTAGATTGTAAGCTCCAAGGAGCAGGGCCCTCAATCCCCTCATGTTTTGCATTGTATTGGTATTGTTCTGTCACATGTTCTGTCCCCCTTTGTAATGTACAGCGCTGAGCAAACTATTGGCGCTTTATAAACACTGAATAATATTAATAATAATAATAATAATAATAATGTTCCCCACCCAAGCACACCTGAATGTCCCTTCACTTGCATGCCGTCTCTTATGTCATATGTGATTTATTTAGCAAAACGTAAAGCTAGAATGCGCTACTGGAAGCAGCATGGGATCTGCTTTCTATGGAGAGCTGCTTTTTTGACTCTACAAACCACCAAAAACAATTCCGATATACAGGGCTCCAGGATGGAAACAAAGAAAGGAAAAAAGTTATCACAATTTGTAAATTATGGGGTATGGTGCTGCCTAATCTTGCTGCCCTTGGTGGGTATAGCTCATGACAACCTTTATGTTAAATACCACCTTGTCCACCCCCTGCATTTGCAAACAGTCTGTCTGGAAAGTCTGTATGCAGAGCATGGATATTTCCAACCTGCATTAAGAAATCGCACTTGTTCAGAAATAAACAGAAAAAAAAAAAAAAAAACTAAGAACACCAGGATTAGAGTTTGAACTCATGCAAACTATTTCAATCACCTGATGATAGAAACACTTTATAATAATACGCTGCCTGACTGGATTACACAGGAATGGAGCCGCGCAGGACTAGCTCGGTGAGCTGGAAGCATAAAAAACACAAATACCTTTTGACAGCTCTGCTGCAGGTTTTGTGCGTGTGTGACACTTGTGTAGATTACAGAGGAAAATGCTGCCTGCCAGCACAGAGGGAGGTGAGGCAATCGTGCCTTTCAAGCACAGAACACAAAGAATGTAATCATCATCATCAGAAGCAGGTCCCCAAAATGGCAGGTCACGACTTGCAACCCAAATCCATTGCTCAATTAAAAACCACAAGTGACTGAACCCCGAGGACATTTATGCACAAGTCACCACAAGCTGTACGAAATAAATAGCCCTGTCAAACCAAGTACGAATGTAAGAGCCCGCAGGCACAACAACCACTTGCCCTTCTAAACGGCCAACATGCTAGAATGAAGATTGCAAAACCAAGCTTACGAGTGCATCGGCTGTCTGTACATTAAAAAGGTGGCCATTGTAATGCAATCATTGCGAAGACAAAAAAGTATGGAAGTTTACTTGGGGGATGTGGACTCACCACAAAACTCAAACCCCAAGAGCTAGGCATCAAAAAAAATAAATAAATAAAAATTTAATACCTACTACCCAACTTTGAGTCTTTTCTCTGTCTGTCAATGGAAAGTCCCACTCTGACTACTTAAACTTTCAATTGATTCCTAAACCTTTTGGCTCCAGAACATTAACGTGAATCTCAAAGAGTAACTCCAGGCTTTAATTGCCATTTATGTCTCCAATAATCATATTTTTCATATTCTACTTGAGAGAGCAGAAAGTGAGAGGAAATCACCCCATAAACAAGGGAACATCTGCAGGTGTCATCAGAACAGATGTCCCCATTTGCAGTTTCCACTCAACCTAGTTAAATTGGTATATTATCTCTTCAGATCTGAGCTTGACTAGAACACCTCATCAGTCTACCTTTATCCGGCCCTTGGGGCACCATTTCTTCCATTGATACGAGGCACTATTCCTCCCACTGGCACCAATGGGGCACTATTCCTCCCACTGGCACCAACGTTGGGACACCATTTCTTCCACTGACACTAATGATGGAGCATTGTTGCGCCAACTGACACCAAGAATGCGAAACAGATCCCCTGGCATTTTCTACTCTCCCTGGCCACGGTCTGCCCCCCACCCCCCAAAAAAAAGTCTGAAGCACAGTAAACTGGCCCTTTGTTTAGACACCCCTGGTCTATAACAATCTTACAATTTTATTGAAAAAAAGTGACTAAAAGCACCTTATGGAAACTTCTATATAAAAAGATTTTTTATGAAGTTACATTTTAAGTCACCTAGCTTTGCCTCACTGGCATTTAGTGAACTGACCATTAGTAATATTTTTGAAGCAAAGATATCCCTAGGAGATCTGGCTTTTTGTTCCTTATTGCTTGGGTAAAGTTTTTAGATGCAAATTAGAGGCAACAGTCTCAATGACACAGAGAAGGGACCATGTAATTTCCCCTCCACATACTATTCGCCAAGCAATCGTCATACACCCAAGGCACCTGCTAGCTTTGGTGACCTTAAGGAAAACACTTTCATTTTTAGTGTATTTTGTTTTGAGATTTTCCTTCAAGAAAAGGATTTCAGCCTTCAGAAATTTCACTAATAGAATATCATAAGCAGACGTCATTTGTGGTCACTGTGCATTAAACAAAACCATTTCAGCAAGTTTTTAAATAAATCCCTTAGTCTGCAAATTCCGCAGACAGATGTGGCCATCTTTTAGGTCAAGAAAGGAATAAGTTCCAGAAGGTTGGAAGTTGAAAGGTTGACGTTCCAATGTTAGCATGCCAGTTTTTCCTGGAAGAGGCCAAAGTTTCTCCTTACAGATATCCAAACAAGCTAGTATTAATTGGGCCAAAAAAGTCAAAGTTTCAGTATGTCCTAAAATTTAGGCTACTGTAATTCAACTTTTTGCAGAATAATGCTGGCATTGTGTGCATCTGCTGTTAACCTACAGGGAGCTACTTTAAAAAAAGAAGTTCAGTATCCTTAGGTAACCTGAACTTTGTGGTTCCTGTAGCTCCTTTGCGGAGGCCCTGAAGGCCACTGTGTTGGCTGCTAGGACCAAGAGATGTAATTACACCATTCTTTGCAAGCTGCAGCTGCTGTGAGCTACTTGTTCTCTGATCCTGATGTTGCCGACTACTAACATGACAGACTGATGCAACAACAGACCACACTTGTTGGACAACAGACCCTGACAGAGCTGGTGCTTCCGCTGGAGAACCCCGGTTATAGGGGCAGATTCCCTCAGCCACTACTAAACCCTTGTACCGGATAACATCAATAAAACACATTCTGGGCTTTTAGAAGGCACTTGGCTCTACTTTTAGAATTGTCCAGAGCACCGAAAAGTGCACTGGAGTGCAAATAGGAAGGATCTGGCTGAAAGAACTTGGAGGTGATCAGCAAGACAGAAATGCAAAATGATGGAAAAAAAAAAAAAAAAAAGAAAGTTGAAATCAGCACTTTATAAAACCATTTATGTTGCACAAATGTTTAAGCCAGTTAAATGCCAGGAACGACTGCAAACAACCACAACACTGACCAATGCCATAGCTGCCTGCTTCAAATTGTTATTAACAGGGCATCTACAGGCACCCATGACTTTATTCTACAAGAGAAGAGAAACCAGTTTCCTAAAACTACTAAATCAATAGTTAAAAAAAAAAAAAAAAAAAAATTATATATATATATATATATATATATATATATATATATATATATATATATATATATATATATATATATATATATATATATATATATATATATATATATATATATATATATATATATATATATATTAGTAGTAGTACCCCTACTAGGGTAAACCGGGCCACAAATCTTTTAAGCGGCACACATCGGACTGAAGTTCCTTGATGTGGCTGTAGATAATGTGTTCAGCTCAACCTCCCAGAAGAAAACCCATCGCCCCAGAACCAGACAAGTCAAATTACACAGCGCAAGAGCCAGATTAAAGGAATAAAAAAAACAAGAAAGACACTACAAGATCTTGACAGAACTCTTGAACACCAAAGGGGTCGGGAGGCTTAACCCCAGCTGCCCCAACAAGCACCTGACAGCTTATGGCTTTTGAAAACCCAAAGATGTGGAAAAAAGCAAGAGAGCAATTCATGAACGCTCTTATAAAAAAAAAAAAAAAGAAAGAATTTCGATCTCTCTCTGCTGCTTTATGGCACTTTTCAGCTTGAATTGTCCAACATAAAAAAATGGATATTCAAGCACTTCTCCTAGTTTTCAAACTTGGAAACTGAAGTTTATTTTTGTCCCTAGCAACATATAAAAAGCACATAAATTCCTTCACAGTGACAATAACAATGTACAAAGCATGGCCCTTACCATCCGAAGATACTATTTCATTTGGAAATAAAATTTTATACTAGCAATTTGGCTTTGCACTAAAGGTCAGACAATTATGCGAGGAAAAGCCGGAGGCCTTTAAATCTTCTTTTAGTATAATGGCTTCTTAAAAAAAAAAAAAAAAAGTCAGGAGCTCTCCATTGTCCAAAATTGTTAATTACTACTACAAGTTGACAATCATGGATTACCACCTATCCTTAAAGACCTTTCATTCATCAAATTCACCCATTTAATTGCAGGCATTATCCTCTACACAACAAAACTCCCCACTAGCGGCTAGTTAATTGCTAATTTCCTATTTAGAGAGAATGTATCACAAAGCAAAATATATCTTTGTTAGAAGCCTCAGATAGACGCTCAAAATCTCTGGATTTCGGTCTTTATGCAAGTTTCGGGGCAGTAAATCTCATTAGGTTCTGCTTTAGTAACTGGTATGCAAAATTCTAAAAACAGCAGCTCCACCTGAGGCTTTTGGACTATTTTGCTTTGTTGCACATCACTTTAACTTGTATACTTTATTATATTGCAGCCCTTCATCCACATGAAGGAGGCCCTTCGATTTTTCAGAAATTGGTGACTAATCTGGGAGCAAATTTTTGTGACCTGGATCAACTTTTGACAGGAAATAGCCTTCCGTGAAGAAGTACTGACATAACAAAGGGCACAATATAACTAGATCTCCTGCATCATCTTCATGATAAATAACCCCACCAAAAGTGAGGAACAGCAAGGAGCAAAACAAGGCTGCCCTTATAATTCACAACTTTTGGTGTTGCCGAGGGCTTACATGGCAACTTTAAAGATGAACACCCATCAGACACAAATTGCAACTCTATATTCATTAATACATCAATAAAGCCAAAAAAAGAAAAAACACCACACAAACATGGTATACTTACCTGCTCTGTTTAATGATTTTGCACATAGCAGCCCCAATCCTCCTTCTAGGGTCTCCTGACGCTGCTCCTGGCCCTTCCCTCCTACAGAGGGCCCCTAGAACAAGCATCTTGCTGTGGGGGCATCCAAGCAGGCTCACTCCCAAGCCACTGCTCGACATGTCCATTCACACACAGAGCCACAGCTCAGCCCTGCCCCCCCTTTCTCCTAATTGGTTCACTGGCTGTGATTGACAGCAGCAGGAGCCAATGACATGAAGGTAAAAATCTCACGTCTTTACAACCACTTTAAATATCTTATTAAATGCCAGCAGTGCAAGTTCCTGCATTTAACATGGCAGCAGCCTCTTGCAGTCCCTGTACAGCAAAACTCAGACTGGGAAAGGGAGGATCAGCAAAAGGGGTCAATCAGTTGTGCTGAAGTGTTCTGCTAACTAGGAGTATCCTGATAGAAGTAGAAAGCAAAGTAAGGCAAGCCACAGATGGTGCAATTTTCTTTCCTGTTGATGGGGAATCCTCACCACAGCGTTTGGCCAGTACAAAGCCTTCCCTACCGGCAGAACACAATGACTACTGTTAGCGGCTTTGGCTGGCAAAAGTAAATTGTAAACAAAAACCATCAGACAGGGCTGGTTGCACTTAAGTCGTTTGATGGATCAACTTTAGTACAACCAGCCTGCCAACAACTGGATTGAATCTCGGCAGGTCCCTGCTGAACCGGCCGAGATTCATTCCATCTACGTCCAACTTAACCAAGAGATGGCATCAGAATGATGCTTCTCTTCACTGTCCAGGGAAGGGCCAAGACCTGTAAAGTACTGCTAAGCCCTGGTTCACACTAGTGCGGCATTTTTAGTCACACACCTGCAGGAAACACAGGAAAACCCAACCCTTTAAAAAAAGAAAAAAAAATTGCCCAGCACAAGGCAGTGTGGGTGGGTGTGTGTGCTAAGAATTACTGGCACCCCAGCACTTCTGCAAAAGTACATAGTATCTCTGAGGGTTGGGAATGCACGCAATTGCGCACACGTTCCCGAACACCACTAGCGTAAATCTAGCCTTAACTGCAGCAAATACAATTCAGGTCTCCTACTTTGCCAGATAGGGTTGTGTGTCAGAGCTGTGCAAATCTCAGGACTGGATCGACAAATATAAGTCCTTTGGCAGCTCCCATATAGGAGTTTCATCTTTGTTTAGCCATTAGCCCGACATAAAGCGTTAAATTCCTCAAAGCGCACGACAAACAGCCTATCCATTTACCAAGAACCACAGCCATGGCAAAGGTCAAAGACCTGCAAGTCTACCCAAAATCCTTGTAGAAGGGGCCAGGCCTTGAGACTCAACACTGCTAGTACTTATGGATTACATAAATTGTATATTGGTTCTGCACAGAAAATGGTTGCATTTATTTGACAGGAACAATTAACTGCTTGTCCTAATCTGGAGGGAAGTTCAGTAGATGTTTATCACATGGGCTGAGGAAACCGGCTCCTTCTAGATTATATAAAAGAGAAGAAAGCAGGAACAAGGGGAAAAAAGATCACTAGATGGCATGAAGATAAAATGGTTGTGGTTAGAACGGAACTGCTAAACAAGACTACATTTTGCCTTTGCTCGGCTGCAAGTTCTTTGCTTGTATTTGACTTGCAACTGCAGTAAATGTGTCCGAAAAGCTACAACCTTTATATGAATTTAAGATTTGATTTAAGAAAGTTGGAAGCAGGATATATTTAAAAATTGTGCAAATATTTTGAAACTACTTGTTTTTGCACAGCATTCAGTTTTATACATGTTCACCAGTAGCAGAAAGAGGTCTTATGGCCAGCTACTGGTATTTTAAGGCTGAAATTCAGGCAACCAGATAAACATGAGAATATATATTATCAGTATTACCCATCTAATAATGAATTCTCGTTAATAATTTTATGATCCAGTCTCCCCTGCCCGTTAGCCGAATTGTTGGCCCTGCAGAATTAGCATAGCTTGTTTGTAGCCCAACTTTTGAGGGCAGTTTTAAATCCTATGTTCTTTTCAATAGTTAAGGGACAATGAGCTGACCTTTTGGTGGGGCCACTTTGAGGTCCTTAGTTCCTACAGAACAGATTGCATAGTCCATGTAACTGTTTGCACTTCACCAAGTTCCTTGGCCATTAGGGAATATAAAAACTTATCACGACCAAAAAGGTCCACACTGTCATTGGCTATATATGTACACAACACACCTTCATGGCTAACAATGGAAAAAAGCAAAAAAAAAAAAAAAAACCAGACACAATGGGGTTTATTTACTAAAGCTGGAGAGTCCAAAATCAGACTCCCTTCTGCATGGAAACCAATTAGCTTCTAACCGCAGCTTGTTCAATGAAGCTTTGGCAATGAAACCTGGAAGCTGATTGGTTTCTATGCAGAAGGGAGTCTGATTTTGGACTCTCCAGCTTTAGTAAATAAACCCCAATGTGTTTGTCCAGTCACATCCAGTTGGTTGTGGTGGGGGAAAGGAATACCATACTCGTGTCAAGACTACTGGGCCATGAAATTTAAAAGCAGGAGCCATTTCCGCAAGTAGGAGATGGTGCCACCATTTTAATTAAACAGGTTAATCAGTCAGCTAGTAAGGCGCTAAGGATAAGAAATGTGCCCAAGAATAAACTACAGCTAAGAGGGAAAACATGTCCTTTACTTAGAGGTCAAGCAAAAGGAACACTATAGGTTATTTTTAAACCAGTTCTGATTTCAAGCTGGTGGATAGAGTAGATAAAGACTCTTTTCTATTTGAGTCCTTGAGGAATAAAAGGTTAGTAATTTCTAAGGGAAAAATGTATTCCCTCTTTAAATTGTTATATGCATAATAACCCACTAAAGGTCTTGTCAACTAATCAACGATCACATCTGGAGTATGCACAAGGGTATTGAACAGGTACCAAAGGGTATGTTACACACAATAACAAAGAGATAAAGCAACCTGAGCAACACAAGTAGTAAGCACTGCAGTAGCTTTGTTTCCAAAAAGTTGGCAAAATGTTTACATTCCATACTTTGAATTCATCACAGAGTCCTTGTCAAAGACCCACCATACAGTTTTAGGGTCGGCTACTCTTTTATATCCCCTTTCTTTGGGGTTAGCCATCTTAAATTTTAACTGCAATGCCCCTGTGATTGAAATCTGTTACCACTGGTCATTTATTTACCTAATTAAAAGGAAACTACTTTTTATGGTGAAAAAAGTAGACTGCAGTCTATGGTTTTGCTTTATGCTGACCAAAGATAAGCAAAAATGTTCTCCTTGACTTTTCTATGTAGAAGTTTGAGGATTCTTATGGGTGTCCCCAAGTGCAAACCAATGATAAGCAGATATCATCCCCAAAAACGTGAAGAGAGTACCAAAAACTGGTTCATCTTGACTTTTTATGTAGGTTGAAGCACTTAAGGGGCCTTCTTATGGGATTTTTACCAGTGCAGACCAAAGATAAGCACATATCACCCCAAAGTACATGAAGAGAAAACCAAACACCATTCTCCTTGACTTTTTATGTAGAAGGTTGAATAACTTAGGGGGCTTCTTATGGGATTTTCCCCCAGTGCAGACCAAATATAAGCAGATAACACCCTCAAGAACGTGAAGAGAATACCAAAAAATGATCTCGCTCTCTTCTATGTAGAAGGTTGAAGAACTTAAAAAGGGGCTTCTAATGGGTTTCACCTACTGAAGACCAAATATAAGCAGATAGCACCCCCTAAAACTTGGAGATTACCAGAAAAGATCTCCTTGACTTTCCCAAAAAGAATGTTGAAGCACATAGGGGACTTTTTATGGGTGTCCCCCAGTGCATCAAAACGTACATTAGACCAGGTCACCCAAAAAAAAAAAAAAAAAAAAAAAAAAGAAGGAGGAGAGGCACAGGAGGTAGGTACACCACTCTGATAAAGATTTGAGGGCTTTCAGCCTAAAGCGGGGAACCCTTTTAAGAACCCAACTCACAAGTGATCCATGACCTTATAAAAGCTATAAAAACAAAAACAGTTCTCCTTGACTTTTCTATGCATGTCCCCCAGTGCATCAAAACTGCCCTCACTTGCATTTATCAGGACAGGTCAGCCTTTCAAGAAAGGTGCAAGAGATAGGCACACCGTCCTGATTACAGAGATTTGATTGAGGGCTTTTAGCTTAAAAGTGGAGAACCCTTTTTAAAAACGCAACTCCATGTCCATATAAAAACTATAAAAACAAAAAAATTAATCATTACTGCGTAGTGCTAGTGACTCTTCAAATGCTTCTTGGGTGTGCCAGTCAAAATAACACACACCCCTCTCATTTATTCTGATCCTATAAATTACTAGCACTCGGCTGAGTCAGGCACTCCGGGGAGTCTCTACGGGATCAACAACTATAATCAAAATGTTGTGAGCTAGCTACATGCAGCGTAAACCAGAAGGACTGCCATTAAAAGTATTTGAAAACTGGGTGTATGCGGTGTTGTAAACAGCATCACAGGTAATTAAATGGGGATAAGCGAAACATTTTGACAGAGAGTCACCAGTGGCAGCCAACCACAGCACTGCGCTCATGGCTTAGTAAGTGATGTCATTAGATGGGTCACCCTTAGTAATGCTGGAATGAGGTTTTATGGAGAGGAGTTATTAATAATTACTTTAAAAATAAAAAATGAAAACTTGGCTACAAATTACAGGGAGACAACCAAACAGGAAATAAAAAGGTTCTTAAACCAAACCAATAAAAAAAACTATTTAAAGTATCTAAACCCAAGAACGAAAATGTAATATATTGCTGCCTATAATATGCAAAAATAAGTGCTGCGCCAATCCAGAAAAAAAAAAAAAAACCTCTTCTATATTGCAGCTCACCAGTCTTTACATGTGGTGGCTGCATTAGTTTACCTTTATTAGGCTTTATTTTCACCTTGTGATCCTGCCAGTAACACTCTTCCTGCCCTATATTATAGCGAAAGCTGGCGCCTGAAAGGATCTTAAAAACAAAATTGTAGCTTTATCAATATACTGGGTAAAACATGAAAATAGCCCACTCTTCCTAGGGTGACACCACTGAACCCTATTGAATAGCAGCGTTGTCACCCTAGGACAGGAATTGTTGGGACCACAGAATACCTCCCCCTCTCCATATCATAGGATGAGCTGTTCTATATTCCTATGAGAACTGAACCATGGAACTGATAATAGTACAGCACAGATTATCCACGCACTTGATTTCTGGCAGGATCAACAGTTTTTTGCACTTACTGAAAAGACCTTTCAATTGGATATTAAACAGATCAAAAGGGATCAAATAAATGAAGTTCATGTAACCAGACTTAAACATCACCCCTATGCTTCAGTTCCTTTAAAAGAGTAACTGCCAACAGTTTTAAAATGCAGAGGGACAAATCCTATATCAGACAACAGTAGCCTGCTAACTGCGGCACAAGAACAACAACTCCCAGCAGGCCCTGGATTTCTCATCATCCTTAAAGGGAAGCTAATTAATTACAATCCACTTTCCAAGAAAATAAAACTATGTGACATTACTAATGGATGTTTCAGATGCACAGTAATTAAAAAAAAAAAAAAAAAAAGGGGTTGCTTCCCTCTAAGCAGCATAGGAATTCATTAAAAAGAAATGCAGGATTAAAAAAACTTGAAGCAATCATCTTTGTAGCTTCCACAGCACCACCTAGTGTACAAACAGGGCACTGCAAGAGAAGGTTGCGTAAAGTGAACAAATCCTCCTGTGTTGGGAGGCACCGAGGATGAAGAGAATTAAACCCCAAAAGTTGGTTAAGGGGTTCCTTCAGGTGTTCCCTTACCAGAAATAGCATGCAAGTCTGAGAACGTCCTCCGGCTAAAAATCTCATACTGGAAGCCAGTAATTTTTCGGCTAATGTCCAACTGTGGTGTGGCCTCAATGAACAACACTTGGTCCTGGGCAAAGCAATAGACCTTATTAGGAAGGTGTTCCTCGTCCCGAACCAACATCTTGAGTTCTCCAGTTTTTTCCAAATAAATATTAGATCCTTTGGAGTCTTTTAAAGGTTTTATGCAAACAGTCAAGTGCTCAGAAGCAGACAAGGTATTGGGGAGAAGGTTGACTATGAGAGCTCCAGTTGGGTACAACCATTCGACCGATCCTTCCGAACAACGGAGGTACACCTGCTCGACTTCCTTCTTGTGCAGTTCATGGGTCAGCCCACTAAAAACGAAGGGGAAGAAAGCATAGCTGTTAATTTTGATGTCTGGGACCTCTATTTAAAAGTATAGGAAATGTTTTTGGTCTGTATGGTATAGTCTGTCTTGGCATAGTCTGGTCTGGATGGCATGGTCTAGATGGCATTTTCTGTCCTTGGTATGGCAGAGATGACATGGTCTAAATGGCGTGGTCTGTCCTTGGTATGGTCTAAATGGCGTGGTCTGTCCTTGGTATGGTCTAAATGGCGTGGTCTGTCCTTGGCAGGGGCGGACTGACCGTTTGTACACTCGGGCACTGCTCGAGGGCCCGGGGTCAGTAGGGGGCACCATGAGATGCCCCGGTACCTTTTTCATAGGCTTTTTTGAGTTTGGGCAAGGACACAGGGGCCCCATGATCCCCTTATTGCCTGGGGGCCCCATGAGTTGTCAGTCCGCCCCTGGTCTTGGTATGGTATGGTCTAAATGGCGTGGTCTGTCCTTGGCATGGCATGGTCTGGTCTAGATGGCGTGGTCTGTCCTTGGTATGGTCTAAACGGTGTGGTCTGTCCTTGGCAGGGGCGGACTGACCATTTGTAAACTTGGGCACTGCTCAAGGGCCCGGGGTCAGTAGGGGGCCCCATGAGATGCCCCTGGTACCTTTTTCATAGGCTTTTTTGAGTTTGGGCAAGGACACATGGGCCCCATGATCCCTTTTTGCCCGGGGGCCTCAGGAGTTGTCAGTCCGCCCCTGGTATGGTATGGTCTAAATGGCGTGGTCTGTTCTTGGCATGGTATGGTATGGTCTAAATGGCGTGGTCTGTTCTTGGCATGGCATGGTCTGGTCTAGATGGTGTGGTCTGTCCTTGGCATGGTCTGGTCTAGATGGTGTGGTCTGTCCTAGGCATGGTCTGGTCTAGATGGCGTGGTCTGTCCTTGGCATGGTCTGGTCTAGATGGCGTGGTCTGTCCTTGGCATGGCATGGTCTAAATGGCGTAGTCTGGTCTAGATGGCATGGTCTGGACTGTATGGTCTGTCCTTTATTTATACAATTATTACATTTCATAAATTTGGAAGCCGAAAGGATTCCACCCAACATAGCCCACAGTTGTAGTTCAATTGAGTAAATAATGATGGTTACATATTTGTTGCAAAATTATTATGGTTATTTTTTGTTTCTGAAGTTAACATGAAGCGCTATAACATTGGGAAGACAGTGATAACAATGCAACCATATACAATGGTGCATGTTGAGAGGACCCTGGTTGCTGGGCCTTGCAATCATGTGATAAAGAAGTTTGCTTTTGCAGGTCATAGTCAAGCAAGCATATCAAATGGCTGGTTTAGTCTTTTCAAAACAGACCCTTCATTGTACGAGAAGTACTGTGTGCGGAGGTACGTTTCAGCCACAGTCTGGCTATACTTTTCTTTGGAACTCCAACAGTCAAGTCAGCTGAGACTTGTAGTCTCTTAAGAGTCCCAGGGAGCAGAAAACTGTAAAAACAAACGATTAAATCTTTGCATTTTGGTTGCCCTCTTTACCCAGCATTGCCATGAGGAACGACAGAAGGGGGGACTGATGTCACTGGCTGGATATTTTATCTTCTCTACAAACATTGCTTTGCATAAACCAGAAAGATTGCCTACACTGCTGGGATAGATTAGACCAGATCATACATAATAAAACAGATTACAGATCTCCGGAGACCTGTCTCGACTAGTTCCCTTGTTCTAAAGGAGTTAAGCAAAGTTTAAAACAGCGAAACTGAAAACGGCTCGACTGGCCAGGGGGGCACTAGAGATGCAAAAATCAAGAGCCCCTTTATTGAGAACATACAATACTGAATAGGTTGCAATACATGATTTTTTTTTATGCAATAAAGCCATCAAGACACATTTGACTCAACTCAAGATTGACGGCATTTGCAAGGGAAAGTCAAATCTCCGAACTCAAAGAATGTAGGGGGATGACGTGAACCTGAAGTCACAGGAGGTATTCTCAAAGGCTGAGAACAGTTTGTGGTTGTACATATAATACATGTTAACAGAACAACGCTGACCACCTGATGGTCCTTAGGCCATCTACCCTTCTACGTGCCCCTAAAGTCAAACTGTATATAAATGTTTAGCTTTAATATACATGCAACCTTTCAAAAAAAAAAAGAAAACAAATGGGGGGAGGGGGGGGGGGGGGAGAGTAGCAAAGAAAAGTTACTCCTTTAATGTGAAGGTCAAGCATGACGGCTCCTTAGCTCCACAGTCCTGCCTCCTCTAGTTACATACTGCTCCTTAACATTGACATAACTAGTTACATAGCGCTGCTCAGCCCTGCCTCCTCTAGCTACATAGCGCTCCTCAGCCCTGCCTCCTCTAGCTACATAGCGCTCCTCAGCCCTGCCTCCTCTAGCTACATAGCGCTCCTCAGCCCTGCCTCCTCTAGCTACATAGCGCTCCTCAGCCCTGCCTCCTCTAGCTACATAGCGCTCCTCAGCCCTGCCTCCTCTAGCTACATAGCGCTCCTCAGCCCTGCCTCCTCTAGCTACATAGCGCTCCTTAACATTGACATAACTAGTTACATAGCGCTCCGCAGCCCTGCCTCCTCTAGCTACATAGCGCTCCTCAGCCCTGCCTCCTCTAGCTACATAGCGCTCCTCAGCCCTGCCTCCTCTAGCTACATAGCGCTCCTCAGCCCTGCCTCCTCTAGCTACATAGCGCTCCTTAACATTGACATAACTAGTTACATAGCGCTCCGCAGCCCTGCCTCCTCTAGCTACATAGCGCTCCACAGCGCTGCCTCCTCTAGCTACATAGCGCTCCACAGCGCTGCCTCCTCTAGCTACATAGTGCTCCTTAACATTGACATAACTAGTTACATAGCGCTCCACAGCGCTGCCTCCTCTAGCTACATAGCGCTCCTCAGCCCTGCCTCCTCTAGCTACATAGCGCTCCACAGCCCTGCCTCCTCTAGCTACATAGCGCTCCACAGCCCTGCCTCCTCTAGCTACATAGCGCTCCACAGCGCTGCCTCCTCTAGCTACATAGCGCTCCACAGCGCTGCCTCCTCTAGCTACATAGCGCTCCACAGCGCTGCCTCCTCTAGCTACATAGCGCTCCACAGCGCTGCCTCCTCTAGCTACATAGCGCTCCACAGCGCTGCCTCCTCTAGCTACATAGCGCTCCACAGCGCTGCCTCCTCTAGCTACATAGCGCTCCACAGCGCTGCCTCCTCTAGCTACATAGCGCTCCACAGCGCTGCCTCCTCTAGCTACATAGCGCTCCACAGCGCTGCCTCCTCTAGCTACATAGCGCTCCACAGCGCTGCCTCCTCTAGCTACATAGCGCTCCACAGCGCTGCCTCCTCTAGCTACATACTGCTCCACAGCGCTGCCTCCTCTAGCTACATACTGCTCCACAGCGCTGCCTCGTCTAGCTACATACTGCTCCACAGCGCTGCCTCCTCTAGCTACATACTGCTCCACAGCGCTGCCTCGTCTAGCTACATACTGCTCCACAGCACTGACTTGTTTTGCTACATATTAAGTGTGTCACTCACGTAAGTGACAAAGTTCTGAGTAACTTCCATTAGTAAATGCCACCCACAGCTACACACAGGAAATTAGAACCATATACCTGTGAGTAGTGGTTGCCTCGCTGGGTGCCAGTGGTCTCATGATGGCCTCTTACATGTCCACCATGACATAAGTGGCTCCTTGTGCCGTAGCATTGCTGTGGCTTATTAAGGAATGGACAGAACTGATACTTTTACAATATCACTTACAAGTACACGTTACATCCTGCTGCTTCCTAGCTAAGAACCCGTTTTCTAGCAGTTGGCAGTTAGCACAAATAAGTCTCTGTGAGCCAGTGACCACCTGATGATCAGGCTTCAACTACTCTCACTGGGATGGTGCAGAGTGGACTTTGAGTTGGAAAAAGCAGAGTCAACCTTTGACTTCAAACAGCTGTAGAATATAAAACTGAAGGAGGGGAAGCAAAAAAAAAAAAAAAATGTAATGACTACTGTCTATTGCAGACCAGTCAGTCAGTCTAGTGCCGACAGGCAACTTGCGACTTGTAACCTTCACGGTAGTAATTGCGAAGGCGTTCCGTAGGACGCAGGCAGTGCTGGAGAAAAGAGTATTCCTATGGTAGGGTCAGCTCCTTTGACAGTACGAGCTTCTATATGGGAATGAAAGTTTGGGTTAGGTGAACTGAATCTGTAACGAAGAGCAAACCCCAATTCACTCAACATCTATGGGGGGGGGGGGGGGGGGGGTGGATTTTAAAGTCCTACAATTCTGACGATCTATGGAGCAACCTTGGGGGTAGGGGTATATGCTGGCTTTTAGAATCCTAAAATTCTCAATATTTATGGAGCAACGTTTGATCTGGAGGGGGAGTAATATTGCTAGGATTTTAGAATCGTAGGATTCTGAAGATCTATGGAGCAGAGTGCTGTCTGGGAATGGGTGGGGGTATGTTTAGGGGTTTAGAACACTCAAATCTTCGAGATCTCTAAATCACTCAAGATCTATAGAGTTAGAGGCTACCTTGGTGGGGTAAGGCTAGGATCCTCAAGATCTATAAAGCAACATACTACCTGGGGTGAATGGCTAGGATTTTAGAACCCTAAAGTCCACAAGATCTATGAATTCTTCAAGATCTATGGAGTAAGATGCTACCACGGTGGGGTAAGGCTAGGATTTTGGAATCCTAAAATTCTCAAGATCTAGCAAGCAAGATAGTACCCGAGTGAGCCCTAAAATCTTCAAGATCCAAATATAAATGACTCATGTATGGAGTTAAATGCTATCTTGGTGGAGAATGGCTAGGATTCTCAAGATCTATGGAGCAGGATACTACCTGGAGGAAGGGGTTTATAGATAGGATTTTAGAGTCTTAAAAGTTCTACAAGCTTCTCAAGATCTATGGATCAACATACTAGCAGGGAAGGTGGGAGGGGTCGGACTTTAGAAATCATTGGTTATGTGGTGCTCATCCTCTGTAGTTTGGAAAGTCAAGTTGTGGCTATGGAACTACAAGCCCCAGCATGTCCCCAACACCCAGCAACCTATACTGAACCCTTGATCTGCTAATAAGAATACTTTGTAGCCATAAAAATTGTTTCAATAACTAAGTAACCTCATAAAGTCTTCATAATCCTTCCAAATTACAAAAAGCACCCAACAAATGTCCACCTTACACTGATTGTCCCTTTAAGATTCGTTTTAATGAAGACTGTCCTGGAATTCACTTCCAAAGCCAAGACTTTGCTGTACATGGAAAGCATAAGGAGTTGGGGGGGATAATATGAAGGTGACAACACTGCCACCCCTGCAGATGTCACCAGGGGATGGGGGAGGGTAGTAACAAATGGTCTCTTACCTTCCTTTCCAATTGCACATATCGCTGTTGTAGTGCGCTGAGCTCCCTCTGCACATCGCAGTCACCATGAAGACACTCAGCAGGATCCTCCTGAGCATGATTGCAGCCAGAGGACACCGACAGCCAGAGGGGGCTCAGCAAAGGGGCACCAAGGCGATCATCCAAAGGCAGTGCCAGGGAGAGAAGGGCATGGCCCGGGGAAGGAGAGCCGACTTAGCCAGGAGCTCCGAGACTTCCTCTCCCCATCACTGGGACGGGCGGACCTCAGCCAACAGCAGCAGATCAACGATGCAGACACCTCCAGAGCCTGTACACTGTGCACTGCCTGCCTGCAGACTGAGCGCACAGCACACACCGGGGCGGGACACACCCACAGGGGCGTGCTAAGGAAGGGGGCGGGCTTACAAAGTTCCGCTTCTACCACGCCCTACTCCCCTTCACTGACAACTTTCTGCACTCTGATACAAGTTTTTACCAACTACATCCAGAGGGAGATCTGCACTCAGCTATTCACTACGAAGTCACCAGACTTCTACTCACCTACGTGCCTGTGGGGTGCCAGAGGTCCTATATATTTATTATATATTCTCTATCTATATAGACATCGATCTATGTATATATAAAATAAATATAGAAAAAAAGTAAAAAATATACAATTAAAAAAAAATTATATATATATATATTTTTTTTTCTTTTAAATATATGTATTTGTAATTTTTTTCAGTTTTGTTTATATATATATATATATATATATATATATATATATATATATATATATATATATAAACTTCCACCTGGCAGTACTCGGGTCATTGGTTCAAATCCCAGCCATGGCACCACCTGCCTGGAGTTTGCATGTTCTCCCGATGCCTGCGTGGGTTTCCTCCGGGTACTCTGGTTTCCTGCCACACTCCAAAGACATGCTCGGAGGTGAATTGGCTCCTGTCTAAATTGGCCCCTAGTATGTGTATGTTTGAATGTGAGTTAGGGACCTTAGATTGTACTTGAGGGTTAGGAACTTATGTGAATGTACAATATATACGTAAAGTGTTGCGTAAATTGACGGTGATATATAAGTACCTGAAATAAATAAATACATTAATTTTAAAAAATAACACACACACACACACACATATATAGATAGATAGATAGATAGATAGATAGATAGATAGATAAAAAATAAATATAAAATTTTTATTTAAAATCTCTCTCTCTCACATTTTTACAAATACATATAATATTATATAAATAAATACACTGCTCCAAAAAATTAAAGGAACACTTTTTAATCCT
The DNA here is from genome assembly GCF_062004578.1 of Staurois parvus. Classification (NCBI taxonomy): domain Eukaryota; kingdom Metazoa; phylum Chordata; class Amphibia; order Anura; family Ranidae; genus Staurois; species Staurois parvus. The sequence goes on along the minus strand of NW_028318661.1, from coordinate 129,459 downwards.
AGTCTAGCATCAAGTCAATGAAATTCCTGGGATATCGATCTGGTCAGGTAAGTAGCAGAGGGGGTTGTTGATCGGTTTCAGCTGCTTTGATGTTCATGAAATTAACAACAGGTGGACTAGATGGGCAACAATGAGATGACTCCCAAAACAGGAATGGTTTTACAGGTGGAGGTCACTGACATTTTTTTCCTTACTCATCTTTTCAGTTTTTCACTAGTTTTGGACCTGGCTAGGGTCAGTGTCACTACTGGTAGCATGAGGCCATACCTGGACCCTACAGAGATTGCACAGGCAGTCCAACTCCTCCAGGATGGCAATCAATATGTGCCATTGCCAGAAGGTTTACTGTGTCTCCCAGCACAGTCTCAAGAGCATGGAGGAGATTCCAGGAGACAGGCAGTTACTCTAGGAGAGCTGGACAGGATCGTAGAAGGTCCTTAACCCACCAGCAGGACCGGTATCTGCTCCTTTGTGCAAGGAGGAACAGGATGAACCCTGCCAGAGCCCTACAAAATGACCTCCAGCAGGCCACTGGTGTGAATGTCTCTGACCAAATAATCAGAAACAGACTTCATGAGGGTGGCCTGAGGGCCCGACTTCCTCTAGTGGGCCCTGTGCTCACTGCCCGGCACCATAGAGCTCGATTGGCATTTGCCATTGAACACCAGAATTGGCAGGTCCACCACTGGCACCCTGTGCTTTTCTCAGATGAGAGCAGGTTCCCCCTGAGCACATGTGACAGACGTGAAAGGGTCTGGAGAAGCCGTGGAGAACGTTCTGCTGCCTGTAACATGGTTCAGCATGACCATTTTGGCGGTGGGTCAGTGATGGTCTGGGGAGGCATATCCATGGAGGGACGCACAGACCTCTACAGGCTAGACAATGGCACCCTGACTACCCATTAGGTATCGGGATGAAATCTTTGGACCCATTGTCAGAACCTATGCTGGTGCAGTGGGTCCTGGGTTCCTCCTGGTGCGGTGTGTCCTGGGTTGCTCCTGGTGCAGTGGGTCCTGGGTTCCTCCTGGTGCACGACAATCCCCGGCCTCATGTGGGGAGAGTATGCAGGCAGTTCCTGGAGGATGAAGGAATTGATACCATTGAATGGCCCCCACATTCGCCTGACCTAAACCCAATAGAACCCCTCTGGGATGTCATGTTTCGGTCCATCCGAGGCTCCCAGGTTGCACCTCAGACTGGACAGGAGCTCAGTGATGCCCTGGTCCAGATCTGGGAGGAAATCCCCCAGGACACCATCCGTGGTCTATTAGGAGCCTCCCCCAGCGTTGTCAGGCATGCATACAAGCACGTGGGGGCCATACAAACCACCGAGAACCATTCTGAGTTGCTGCAACGACATTTCAGCACAATGGACTCGCCTGCTGCATCATTTTTTCACTTTGATTTTTGGGGTGTCTTTGAATTCAGTCCTCTGTAGGAGATATAAATTAAAATAAAATATATATATACATATATATATATATATATATATATATATATATATAGACATATATTTGTTATATATATTTATACACACTTACTTTACCCTAGTATGGGGGGGGGGTGACATCACACTCCCAGCAGGATCCAAGAGAATTTATGGAAAATAAAGTGTCATTATAGCTGTATTTAAGCGTTGTCTAAGTTCTTTTTTTGTCTTTGTTGGAACTTTTTAGAAGGTCATTGAGGCCCTGATAGCTTATCTGAACACATCAGGGCATTTCTCAGTAAACAGACTTGTTGGTGTTTATTCAGGTGAAGTCAGTGAACGCACCATTGATTGCAGTGTGGAGGATGGAGGGGGGGAGGGGAGCAGGGATTATATTGTATGGGATAGGGAGGGGGATGTTGCACAGAAGGTGAGCACATGCAGTCAGTAGGAATGAGTGGAGGGAGTTCTAAAAAAAAGTGATTTAGCTGCAGTTAATTCAGTTTTATTCATTAATATGTTTTTTTGTTTTTTAGTGGGGAGGTAAATTGGGGTAGTGTTTTTTTTCCGGCATTCAAGGCCGTTTTAAATGTCATTATCATGGTAACATGCGCATGCATTAGGCGTTGCAATGCAAATCATTTGGAACTGCACCCCAATGCACTAAGACAACACATCTGTGTTCCAGTGCGCCAATACTTGGAAGTGTATTGTGGGACCAAAAATGGGTCAGGGACTATTTTTAGCTTTTCAGTGTGTTTTTCAGCATTTCAGTGGGTTGTCTTTAAAGCCTAACTACAGCTTTACTTTTACTTCAAATAATTAAAAATTGTATCAAATTCTTACTGAAATTTTCCTTTCCTACCACCAGTCTATTGCCGCATACATGTGGTGGTAGGCTGCTATGCTGGCGCCAGGAAAGTTTGTTTGGACCAAGCAGGGCCACACTAAAGCTGGGTATACACTAGTAGAATTTCAAATGAAAATCCATGCGGAAATTCTTAGGAATATTTGTAAAGAGTTTTCAGAACATTTGAATGCCGTTCAAAAGTAGTTCAAGATTTTGTTTGCTTTTAACATTCAATTTCGATGATTGGATGAAGTGGAGAGGCGGGGCGGTAATATCATGATCTCAGCTTCATCTAGTCAGAGAATGCCTTTTATTTTCTCAATGAATGCAAGGCATTCTCTGATTGAACAAAGTGGAGAGGCCGGGAGGTAAAGTCACAACCTCCTCTTTGTCCAGTCAGAGCATGCCTTGTATTTCTCAATGAAAGCAAGGCATTCTCTGATTGGACAAAGTCAAGAGGTGGGGAGGTAACATCACAATCTCATCTTTGTCCAGTCAGAGAATGCCTTATATTTTCTCAATGAATGCAAGGTGTCCTCTGATTGGACAAAGTAGAGAGGCACAGAGGTAACCTCATAATCTCCTCTTTGTCCAACCATAGAATGCCTTGTATTTTCCCAATGCATACAAGGTGTTCTCTGATTGGATGCAGTTGAGCAGCATTTTTACTGTGGCAGCAGACAGGGGTGTACACCTGCCATGACCACAAAGCTTTGCTTTACAGCTGCAGTAGGAATTATACCCTCTGTCTCTTTTAGCGAGCAAAATGTCCTCCAGACGCGACCCATTTAACCACTTCCCATCTGGCCCATGTATATAAACGGCCGGACGGTGGCAGTGCAGGGGCGGGTTGCTGTTCATAATCGGCACCCGCCATTTTAGCCTGTGCGCCCTCCTTGTGATCTGGTGCCCGCTGTGTCCGGAGAACATAGATCGCTGTACGGGACTTCTGTGTGAGGTCCCGATCATGTGATCACTGATTGGCCAATCAGTGATCACATGAATAGTAATAAGCAAGATGTCACTTCTGACATCATTGCTTACTATGTGTGAAATCTGTGAATGATCACAGAGATCACATGGTACAGGGCTATTCACAACAGCCTTGTACCATGTGACAAGCTGTGACCAATCGCAGCTCACACAGTATTTCTCAATGGCTACAAGAATGCAGCCAGAGAGAAGGAGAAATTATTGCTTTTACAGCCTTATGGTGTAAAAGCAATCAGTGTAAAAAAAAAAAAAAATCTTCATCACCCCCCACAAGTAGTACAGTGTCACCATGGTGACACCACACTGCTAGGGTGACAGTATGTTTAAAAAGATAAAACCCATAAATAATAATATAAAAAAAAAAGTAAAGATTTGTTTGAAAAATTATTTATTTTTTTTTACTATAAAGATAGCTGAATACATTTTGGCCAAGATTTATGAAGAAAGATTATTTATTTGCAAAATTATATAAGAAAAACACTTTTTTTCAAAATTTTTGGACTTTTTCATTTATATAGCAAACAAAATAAAAAATCCCAGTGGTGAAAAAATACCACCAAAATAAAGTTTTATCTGTCTCAAAAAAAAGGTAAAAAATTCATATGGGTACAGTGTTGCATGACCGCGCAATTGTCATTCAAAGTGTGATAGCGCTGAAAGCTGAAAATCGGCCTGGACACGAAGGGGTTAAGTGAACGGGACTGTTTTGCAAGCGCCCCCCAACCGTGTTTAATGCACATGGTTGTGGGGCACTAAAACGGCGTGTAGGGGGGTTAAAGCAGACTACGAAGCAATAATGCAACAACTCCTTGTCGCCTGTGAAATGCTCTCTGAAGAGTGATCTGAATGCAGGTCAATCTTCAGACAGCAAAGCTAGTGTGAACAAGCCCTCAGACTTATCAAAACTGAAGATTTAAGAGGACTTAGAATGATCTTGAAGATTTGTTCCTCCTATTATCTCTGTATAGCAGACTTCCTGTCTTTAACTCCAGAAAAGCACACAAGTCATTTTTACCCTGATAATTCTTTAGTGACAATCACAGATAACAAACTACTACCAGTAAGGCGTTTGCCGAGAGGCTTGACATTATTTCTTTTTCTGCTGTGGTGAGAATTGCCAATATGTTGCCACTTGTGTACGTTGTCACCACCTGCGTGTCCCTACGGATCATATCGGCCCTAAAGGGGCCCACTGAGCACCCATTGCAAACTTTGGGGATTCTGTTCCAGAAGTTGCGTACAGCAGAGACGTCCCTAGGGTTGGTGTCACCCAGTGCGGTAACACTTGGTGACACCCAGGGGCGGACTAACAACTCATGGGGCCCCCGGGCAATAGGGGATCATGGGGCCCCTGTGTCCTCGCCCACACTTAAACCACACCCAAAAAAGCCATTGAAAGGTACCAGGGGCATCTCATGGGGCCCCCTACTGACCCTGGGCCATCGGGCGGTGCCAGAGTTCCTGAATGGTCAGTCCGCCCCTGGTGATACCCCCTCCGACGATCCCCGCAGAATGGATCAGATCTGCGGATTGAGCATATCCGATCCATTATGCTCAATCCGCAGATCCGATCCATCCTGCGGGGATCATCGGCTTTCTTTACAACTTACCTTTTCTTGGAGCAGGTCCGGTGTCACCCCGTATAGGTTGCATGCCGACGATCCCCGCAGCATGCAACCTATACGGGGTGACACCGGACCCGCTTCATGAAAAGGTAAGTTGTAAAGAAAGCAGACGATCCCCGCAGGACGGATCGGATCCATCCTGCGGGGATCGTCGGCTTTCTTTACAACTTACCTTTTCATGGAGCGGGTCCGGTGTCACCCCATGCAGTCAGTGTCACCTGGTGCGGGCCGCACTCCCTTCAATTGCAGGGGATCCGGTAATGTCAGCACTGCACCCACTGTCTGAAAGGAGCAATGGCAATGCTGACAATACATGGATCAAGTACGCACTGAACGTTGATCTCAATGTTTAAAGTGGAACTTCACTCTCCCAATCAACATTGGCTAGTTTTTTTCCTGATGCTGCTAGCATTAGTAAACAGATAGGAAAGTATATTATAAAAATGTGTTTAAAACTTTTTGTTTAGATTTCTTCACTTACTTCCTGGTTTCTGGGTTAGGCTAAAATGATGTCATACAGTAACTGTGTCACCTCTGAGCCGCCATTTCAGTCCAGGAAGGAGATGGTGACCCTGCATGATGCCTGAACACGGATGGTGTCACCCTCTTGGACAGAAAAGCAGATGAAGGTATTGTCAGGGGGAGTACAGTGATCTTTGTGAGAGGTAATACATACACACTACAATATGACTCCGTGTACTTCAGTCATCATGAAAGAATGAATGTGCAGCGAGGGCTACTTTATTAGTCTGTATCAGAAATCTGAATGGTGATGAGAGTGATGCGCCTGGGGGCTGCAGAGAATATTCATGTGTTCATCTGTGCTGCATTTAGAATTACATAATGGCCTTAATTCAGGCAATGATAAACATGGCAGAGACATTCCATTCATTTAAATTCCCCCCTCTGGCCTCCCCTTCAGTCTTGTACAGTTGTTCTGGCTCCTCTCCTGGGCTGAAATGGCTGCCTCTGATTTCACTGCACACTGTGAGCTTCTCACAATGCCCACTCCTCCAGACTGACATCCACCTATCAAGCATTGTGATATTTGCATAACTCCTCCCATTGAGGGTCCGGGAAGAGCGGAAATAGTGAATGCAGGAACCGGGGAGAGCGGATATAGTAAATGCGGGGTCCGGGGAGACCGGATATAGTGAATGCGGGGTCCGGGGAGACCGGATATAGTGAATGCGGGGTCCGGGGAGACCAGATATAGTGAATGCGGGGTACGGGGAGAGTGGATATAGTGAATGCAGGGTCCGGGGAGACCAGATATAGTGAATGCGGGTTCGGGGAGAGCGGATATAGTGAATGTGGGGTCCGGGGAGAGCGGATATAGTGAATGCGGGGTCCGGGGAGACCGGATATAGTGAATGCAGGGTCCGGGGAGAGCGGATATAGTGAATGCAGGGTCCGGGGAGAGCGGATATAGTGAATGCAGGGTCCTGGGAAAGCAGATATAGTGAATGCAGGGTACGGGGAGAGCAAATATAGCGAATGCGGGGTCCAGGGAGAGCGGATATAGTGATTGCGGGATCCGGGAAGAGTGGATATAGTGAATGTGGGGTCCGGGGAGACCGGATATAGTGAGTGCGGGGTCCGGTTAGAGCAGATATAGTGAATGCGGGGTCCGGGGAGACCGGATATAGTGAATGCAGGGTCCGGGGAGAGCGGATATAGTGAATGCAGGGTCTGGGGAGAGCGGATATAGTGAATGCAGGGTCCTGGGAAAGCGGATATAGTGAATGCAGGGTACGGGGAGAGTGAATATAGCGAATGCGGGGTCCAGGAAGAGCGGATATAGTGATTGCGGGATCCGGGAAGAGTGGATATAGTGAATGCGGGGTCCGGGGAGAGCGGATATAGTGAATGTGGGGTCCGGGGAGAGCGGATATAGTGAATGCAGGGTCCAGGGAGACCAGATATAGTGAATGCAGGGTCCGGGGAGAGCGGATATAGTGAATGCGGGGTCCGGGGAGAGTGGATATAGTGAATGCGGGGTCCGGGGAGAGCGGATATAGTGAATGCGGGGTCCGGGGAGAGTGGATATAGTGAATGCGGGGTCCAGGGAGAGCGGATATAGTGAATGCGGGGTCCGGGGAGAGCGGATATAGTGAATGCGGGGTCCGGGGAGAGCGGATATAGTGAATGCGGGGTCCGGGGAGAGCGGATATCGTGAATGCGGGGTTCGGGGAGAGCGGATATAGTGAATGCGGGGTCCAGGGAGTGTGGATATAGTGAATGCAGGGTCCGGGGAGAGCGGATATAGTGAATGCGGGGTCCGGGGAGAGTGGATTTAGTGAATGCGGGGTCCGGGGAGAGCGGATATAGTGAATGCGGGGTCCGGGGAGAGCGGATATGGTGAATGCGGGGTCCGGGGAGAGTGGATTTAGTGAATGCGGGGTCCGGGATTTAGTAGCACTTTAAGTTTTATCCTCCTGAAGGAACCCATGCCAAGATACTGTGTCCCTCTATAATGCCTCTTCAAAAATGCAGAAATTTTTCCTTCAAAAATAATTCTGAGCCGCCTGTTATTTGATCCGTGGTTTGAAATTTCGCTCTGAACTCCAGAAGTCTTTTGCCCAGCCGAGAGGCGAACATTAATTTCCTGCTTTGTGAGATGTCAGTTACGCCAGTGATGGAACAGATAGGGCCTGTTTTATCTCTATGAATAGGCTGTTGTCATACTTATTATTATTAGATTTTTTTTTCCTCTTTATCTTTTCTTCTTTCCTGGTTGGCCCAGCGTGTCGGCTTCAGTGTCAGTTTTCATCTCCGTGGTGCCAGAGAGCTGCATCAGCATTTCAGCTTCTTTGGTTATTAAAGTCTAGTTTTGTCAGTCTCGGACCCTCACCACAAACCGAGGAAAAGGCCTTACAAAGTTTGACCCCTTCCTTGGCGATGTAAACCCCACTTGAATGGAATTTTGCTTGCTAAAGCACCGTGTATCGTAAATGATTGCCATTTTTTGTTTGTTTTTAATAAAATTCTTGTTGTCATCTTTTGTTACATCTCAGTGCTGAAGATCTCCTTCAGCCTTTTTGCAGCCACTTCTAGACTACATGCACCACAACAATGGCTGGAGTACCAATACAGCAATACTGTCTATCTGAAATTCACCTTTTTGTTCATCCTTTGTTGCATCTCAGTGCTGCTGATCTCCTGTCTACATGCACTCCACCAATGGCTTCTCTGTATATAGTTTTTTGGGATGTTGGCACCACGTGTAGTTTCAAGTCACACCTAAGATAGTATACTCCAGCGATGGCTGTATGGCATTTCTCAGGGCAGATTTCCTGATGGTGACAACCAGGGCCAGGACAAGGGGTGGGCCCCTCACAGTGCACATGGTCCAGATCAGTGGCTAGCATTCAGAGGGTTGTGTCGTCATGTCTAAGGATTGGCATCGAATTTGACAGGTACCCGCTCCCACTTCCAGTCCGATCGACTAGGCGATCGGAAATGGAAGGTGTCCTCCCTCCCTGTAGTCTTTTGGGACACGTGACAGGTCCCAGAAGACTACAGGACCATTCATGAAACGCGTTGCTACTCGCGCATGCGCACTGGGTACTCGGCTGTGAAGCCGCAAGCTGTCACAGCCGGGTGCTCACACTGAAGATGCCGGCCTCCTGGAATACAGGACGGCCGGTAAAACGGGCTGCGGGGGACACACCACGAGACCGAGGGACAGGTAAGTGGCTGTTTTTGTAGCTGCTGTGTTTTATTTTTTGACAGGGTGAGTGGAGCTCCGCTTTAAAAGGAAACTAGATTATTACTCTAAGCCACTTTTAAAGTATAAAGCACTAAAGGCATTTTTTTTTTATTTTGGATGGAATGGAGAGGATTTAGACCCCCTGTCAGATTTTTATAGCTATCTGTGCCCACGTTGGGGAGATTCACCCTCTCTATTTGTCCTGCTTACTGGAATCATCAAAAGTGAAAGAAAATCCCAAATTTTGGGTTGTCACCAGAACAGGAACAGAGGAGAAATGTTATAATGGGGACACTGGTTCTAACGACAACCAGGGATTCTCTCACTTTGGAGGGATTTCCTCTTGCATCCTATGTTGGCTATGACGCAGGAAGTGAAGGGAAATCTCTTTAATGGGACACAGATGGCAAAAAATGTGACGGGTTATAAACCTCCCCTACTCTATTCAAAACAAAAAAAAATTTGATTTTAGTTACACTTTAAATCTTTCATTTTTTTTCCATTTTCATTGCATTCCTTATTTTAGACCCAACAATGTCATCACTGGTTCCCCGTTCATCTCTATGCAATGCAGGCAGATCATGGCTGGTAGGAGGGGCCAGCAGGGTGCTGTACATAGCTTTCTAAAAACATTACAGTACCCTGCCTCAGTACTCCTCTCAAGTGCTAATGCAAGCAGTGAGAAGAGTTATACATATATCAAAATGCCTTGATGGGTGGGTGTCAGTCTGGAGGCTGAATATGCATGTAGACCACCCAAGGTAAAGCCCACATATGATGCTGAGCCTCAATGATTAACAGACTTGAAGTCTAATGAATGAAAGGGGCAGGCCAGGAACAGTCAGGCTGGGGAGGAAATAGCTAGATGATGCTGGATATCCTCCAGCCATGAAATTAGGCGGAGCTCTATCTGAGCAACTTCTAATTCACATTGTGTGAAGCTCACAGTGTGCAGTGAAATCAGAGGAAGCCATTTCAGTCAAGTAGAGGAGCTGATATAACTGCGCAAGACTGAACAGAAGGCCGGAGGGAGGATCTAAAACACTTCATAGTTCTATGCTATTACCTACAGTTAAAAAAAAATAAATTTTTAGATTCTTTCCATTGGGAGAGTTATTTACATAGCGATTCCTGGAGGCAGACCCTGACCGGCGGACCCCCCACTGTAAAATCCAGTTTTTTGGCCTGTCAGATGCCGGGGGTTAAGCACAACCTTCATTTTTGGCATTCGGCATCCTGAAGGTCTCCGCCGTGGCGCCTTGTGTTACTTCGCGGCCTCCGTCTTATTTTGATTTTTGGGTTTGCAGTGACCAGGACTCAGAGAGGCGTCCTTCCTCGCCTGGCCAGAATAATATGACACTTACAAGGTGGTCGGAGACAAGAGGCCGGTCCTATAAACAGGAACATCCTTGTTTGTTTGTTCTAAGACTGAGGCCTGTCTGAGCTGCAACCTGCTGGTGGCATACGCCCCCACACCCTACTGAGGCACCAATTTGTCAGTTTGGGGATTTTCTCCCCACTCTCACAACACTGTGAAGACATTCCAGTCCGAAAGGGTCCCCTCTGTCTTACAGGTTCCAGGTTCACCTTGTTTGGAATCAATTTTATTTATCAATTTTACACACATATCAATCCCTGCCTTCAAGGAGCTTACTATCTAAAGTCCCTATCTCATACATACACACCCATACTAGGGACAGGTTAGACAAGAGTTAATTAACCTACCAGCATGACTTCAAGGTATGGGAGGAAATGCACACAAGCACAGGGGGGACATGCAAACTCCATGCAGATAGTATCCTTACTGAGAACCCCAGTGCTGCAATGCAGTAGTGCTATCTGCTAAGCTACTGTGCAGTCTGTCATGCAGCACTAGGCTCTTTGGTTCTAATCCATCCCAGGTCTCTATCTGCATGGAGTTTGCATGTTCTCACTGTGCCTGCATGGGTTTCCTCTGGGTAGACCGGTTTGATAAACTGGCTCCTGTCTAGGAAGGCCCTAGTATTTTATTTATTTATTTATTTATTGCAGGTTCTTTTATAGTACCATCAATTTACACAGAGCTTTACATATATATTGTACATTCACTTCAGTCCTTAACCCTCAAGGAGCGTACAATGTAAGATCCCAATTCAGATTCATACATGCTAGGGCCAGTAAACCAGCTTGATTAACTCCATCTTTCCTGCCACGTGTTAAAATTCTGCGGCAATACAAGACAACACTTCTAGTCTGGCAAAGGGACACCTGTGTGAGTTTGTAGCATAATCTATCTAGCAACCAATCACTTAACAGTAATGATGTGCGGTAACCTCTAGCAACCAATGGGTGAATGGTAATGATGTGCAGTAACCTGTAGCATTCAATCAGTGAGCAGTAAGGATGTACAATAACCTCTAGCAACCAATCAGTGATCAGTGATAATGTGCAGTAAGCTCTAGCAACCAATCAGTGAGCGGTAAGAATGTGCTGTAACCTCTAGCAACCAATGGGTGAGCAGTAATGATATGCTGTAACCTCTAACAACCAATCAATGAGTGGTAAGAACTGCAGAAACCTCTAGCAACCAATCAATGGGCGGTAAGGATGTGCAGTAACCTCTAGCAACCAGTCAGTGAGTGGTAATGATGTGCAGTAAGATCTAGCAACCAATCAGTGAGCGGTAAGGATGTGCAGTAACCTCTATCAACCAATGGGCGAGCGGTAATGATTTGCTGTAACCTCTAGCAACCAGTCAGTGAGCAGTAAAAATATGCTGTAGCCTCTAATAACCAATCACAATAGCTGCCTGATCTGCTGCAGTAAACTGTTTTTGAGCCTAGCTGCTAGTTATTGTATGTAGAGCCAAATTGCATGGCGGGGGGGCCCAAGAAAATGTTTACCCAGGGTACAATCAATGTTAAAGATGGCCCAGAGCCTCTGCCCCCGCTGTACTTACCTCCATGGGTGATGAGCTGTCAGTGGCCACACAGCCCGTGAAATCCCTGCTCTTTTCCCTCTTCTCTGTGCAGAGCTTCTGGGACAAATCAGAGCTATTCATTGTGCTGATGCTGACCAATCAGATTCACTCTGATCTGTCCCGGAAGCCCTGCAGAAAGAAAGGGAGAGGAGTTTGGATTTTTAATCCCCGGACCGCTGCACTGGCTGTGTGGGCACTGACAGCTCAGCACCCGGGGTGGTAAGTACAGTGTGGACAATGTGGATCGTTTCTCAAAAGGTGAACTCACACTTGTAGACCAGCAGAATGTCCTTTGAACGAAAAAAAAAAATATTTTCGGAAAGTTCGTTTCGATCTTCTAACAGTTAATAGAATCATTTTCGACCATTTCAAAAAGAAAATCGAGGCGCAGGAGGGAAATGCTTTTTCTCAAACAAATGTAATCTAACTGTGAATGCGGTTTTTGTTTGCAAAAAATCGTACTTAATGTAATGCGCATCCTGAAATCCTGAAACTGGGCATTGACCAGCAGAATTTGATGTAGGGTTGAGACTGAGCAATACATTCACAGCTTCAATACTGAAATATCAAAAACAGAAAAAAAACTACTATTGCAACTGCATTTGTTCCCATTTGAGAAGATCTATTTGTAATTTTGGCAAAAAAAAAAAAATCCTAACTCAGTTGTTCAATCTCATCGCATTTTCTTTGCAGTTTTGTCAAAAAAATTGAATCACAAGCACAAATTGTCATGTGTATGGGGTGCCTCAAGACTGTCCATAAATTTAAAGGGTACCTTGGGACTGTCCATATTTAAAAGGGCACCCCATTCTAAAATGTGAAAAACTATTCTAATAGTTTTATATAACGCAGCAACATCCACACTCGTAGGACACCCAACATTAGAGGTGATTTCTTCTTCCAGAGCAAGCACACTTTTGCACACTGGTACTGACTAGTATTCCAATGTTTCTCTTCCCCCTCAGTTTTTCCCCATCACTGAGCTAATGTGACCCCAGCATTGATGGAGAGGAGCAGGGCAGGGGCAAACTTGGATGCTGTGCAGGCAGCTGACATCCTTCTTATCAACTGATGATTCCATTGGTTGTCAGGACGCCGGTGGCAAGAAGGTCTTAATTATTATTATACAGTATTTATAAAGCGCCAATAGTTCACTCAGCGCTGTACATTACAAAGGGGGACAGAACATGTGACAGAACAATACCAATACAATGCAAAACATGAGGGGATCGAGGGCCCTGCTCTTTCGAGTTTACAATCTAGGAGGGAGGGGATGGTGGCACAGGAGGAGATAGCTGTGAGGGATGGAGTGGTAGGAAGAGTGGAGGAGGTCAGCAAGTTAGCAGGGGGTGGGGTAGGCTTCCCTGAAGAGATGGGTTTTCAGGGTGCGCCTAAAGGAGAGGAGAGTAGGTGATAATCTGATGGGTTGGGGCAGGGAGTTCCAGAGGATGGGTCACACCCTGGAGAAGTCCTGGAGGCGGGCATGGGAGGAAGAGACCAGGGAACTAGAGAGAAGGAGGTCTTGTGAGGAGCGGAGTGAGCGTGTTGGGCGGTACTTGGATATTAGGTCAGTGATGTAGTTTGGGGCAGTATGGTGGACGGCTTTGTACGTCAGTGTTAGGATTTTGCGTTGCGCAATCGGAAGCCAGTGGAGGGATTGGCAGAGGGGGGTGGCGGAGATGGAGCGGTTGGAAAGGTGAATGAGTCTGGCAGCCGTATTCAGGATCGACTGAAGCAGGGATAGCCAGCGGCGAGGCAGGCCAGTGAGGAGGGAGTTGCAGTAGTCGAGTCGTGATATGATGAGGGAGTGGATGAGCTGTTTTAATGGTGCGCAATGAAAACTTGCGACTTTGTGTAACTAAAAAGTAGGCTTGTTCCACCTGCTGGCTTGTATACAAGTTTTGGGCAATTTTTAGACATTTTGCCAAGGCACCCCTGAAGAAACCTCAGGGCACCCTGGTTGAGAAAGGCCAGGATAGAGAGTAATAGAAGGGATGAAATACTTCCTTTTCTATGGAAAATGCAGCTCAGTGGTTGTTTTTGGCCAGCTTCACACCAATGCAGTTTGGTTTTGATCCGTTGTTGCAATGCTTTTTGCATTTTGCTTTGCGTTTTTACACGCGTGTTTTCACCACATTTTTACAGCGTTTTCTTTTTTTAGTTTATTGCTGAAGAAGAAATGTTTTTGTTGCTGGGCAGAATAAAAACACAAAACGCAGCAAAAACGCAGCACTACATGAATTTCTACAGCATCTCCATTGAACTCTATTGTAGCAAAAACGCTGCTTTGATCAAATGCCATCAGACACTGGGCAAAACTGAAAGGAGCCTGCCGCAGCATTTGCTCTTTCTGCAGCCCAATATGGCTTTATGTTAATCACACCAAGCATGCACTTTAGGTAGTAGAAGACATCACAAGTCAATCTTTTTTGAAGGGTAATCAGCCAGGTTGGATTTCCATCATCTTACCAATCATCCCCCTTGATAGGCTCCCTGTTGTCTGACTGCTCTCCTTTATTACCATTTCCATTTTCGCTCATGCAATCCATCCTTGGGTAGCTTCAGAGCAATTCAGAGCCAACAAGAATGGAGGTTGATAGATTTCCAGGAAGATGTGGCCTAGACTGAGGTCTGCACTTTGCATCCCGTAAACAGGTTTTATATATGATTAAATCATGATGGAGAGGAGTAATTAAATTGTACAACTTAAACACAGACTACTGCTTGTCCCGCACTTAAGAGGAGGCCAGGCTGGGGAGCACACAGGGGCCATTGTGTTCCTGGTGAACATAAACAAACAGCGGTGATGAAACACACAATTAGAATGGATGGTGGCCATTTTGCAAACAATGGTGAACTATCACTGCAGGCGAGAATGGCATTTAGGCCAATGTCTTTCTGAAAAGGGTATTGTAATGTTTGATGAGCCCAATCTGAACCAAATTACTGATTACATGGAAGAAGTGATAGCGCATATCAATGGTTTATTTACAGAAAGCAATCAGAGGAGGAGCAGTTGGGGCAGGTGCCTGTATGCAAAACTGCCTAGCATACTGTGGGCCAGAGGTTCTCAACCTTTTCGAGACCAGGGTATGGTAAATTCCACCAAAACCTTCCACACCTCAACAGTCAATAAAATGTGTACTTACACAACAACAGTATGGGAATATGAAAGGTGTGAATATTGGAAGGCTCTGGAAGGGGCTGGGTGTCACTGCGGGGGGCGGGGGAAGGGGTTCCGGAGGTGGTTAGGGGACTCTGTAGCAGACTTAGTGGCCCTCTAAGGGATGAGGTTTCTAGGGGGGTAGGCTGGAGACACTGTAGAAGGTTAGGGGGCATTGTGAGACACTGTTGGGGGGGCATTATGGAGAGCTGGTGCATTTGCAGCACACTGGGGGCCACTTTAGGAGATTTGGGGGAGGGCACTGTGGAGGGAGCCTGGGTGTATTGTGAGCCACTATGAGTGGTTGAGGGGCAATATGGAAGCTAGAGTGGCAATATGGGAGGTGAAAGCGGAGCTAAACCCTCCTATCCATTTCAGAAAAGGAAGCTGCCATCTTGGCCTCTTTTCTATCTGCCATTGCCTAGATGCTGCACATGTGAGCAGTTATGATACCAGCCACTTGATGGTTTGACAGTTCAGTTAAAGCAGTACAGGGTCGTCCAGCGCCCAGGCAAGGATTCAAAACTGCGCCCCACTCCCCCACTGTAAATGCATGCCATAGAATGGATGTACTACCCTGCATCTGTTATTTGTCCCCTTGCTTCTCTGTGACCGGGGCATCTGACCCTCCTGCCCACCCCTTGTCCTGGCCCTGGGTTAAAGGCATATGTAGATGTGACAGCATTCCTGGCACGCCGGTAATGAAATGTTATAACTGTTAAACTAGACCGCCGGTTCACACTATACCCTGATCAGAATCGCACAGAAACGCACTGTGCATTCCTGTACGATTCATATGCGGGTCTATGCGGTGCGATTTCAAGCCCATTCATTTGATTCCTGGGACTTGATGTGTCCCAAAAGTCTGCCGGTGGACCGAACTTTGGCTCTGGTCGACTAGGTGATCTGTGTGGAAGTGGGAGTGGGTACCAGTCAAAACCAGGAATCTGCTCCTTCCAAAAAAATGGAATGTACCAAAAGTGGAAGAGTAGGGGGGAGGTGGCAGAAACGCGAAACTTCCCTTTTAGGTGTGAAGTTCTGCTTTAACCTTGTATTCAGACTTTGTGAACTGACCCTTGTGACCAATGAATGCAGACAGAACCCCGCTGCAGGACTGATGGATAGATCACTCTTACACCCCAGTAGGGACACAGATGCTTTTACAAAGCCGACAGAGCTGGTAAACCTTCCTCAAGCTACATGAAACAAAATAAAGGGTTTGATTGAGATATATTAACCACTTAATGACTGCCTTCCTGCAATGTGCTGCGGACAGGTGGCCGCTGTAGGCAAAGCAATGTACCCGTACATTGCTAGCTACTCCCAGGTTTCGGGCGACTACCCCCCTGGCCAGCACCTGCTGTGATTGTACACAGTGGGAGCTTTTCAACAAGTCCCGGCCAATGATTAACAGGTGGGACCTGCTAATCAGCTGTGTCCAATCACAGCCCAGAGCCCTGTGCTAGCAATCAACACAGGGTTCTGTACAGAGGGATTGATCTCTCTGTTTCTACTCCCTGTGAAGCAAGGATTAGAAACTAAGAGATAATTAGTAGAAAAAAACAGCAGACTTTACACATAGTACAGTTAGGCACATATTTAATCCCTTGATCGCCCTAGATATTAACCCCTGCGCAGCCAGTGTCATTAGTACAGTTACAGTATATTTTTTTAGCACTGATCTCTGAATTATTGTCCCTGGTGATGCCAGTGGCAGTTAGTCAGTTCCCCCCCAGTGTCAGTGTCACAGTCCCATTATAAGTTGCTGATCACTGCCATTACTAGGAAAAAAAATGTTAAAAATACAATTCCAGTATATACAGTATACTATAGTTTGTAGACAAAATAACTGTCATGCAAACCAATCAATATACACTTATTGGGATTTTTTTTTTTACCAAAGTCATGTAGCAGAATACATTTTGGCCAAAATTTATGAAGAAATTTGATTTTTTTTGGATATGTTTTGTAGCAGAAAGTTAAAAAAAAATTTTTTACAGAAAAAAATCCAGTGATGATCAAATACCACCAAATGAAAGCTCTATATGCCTAAATTAGAACAATGGTCAAAGCTTTTCTTCTGGGATTTAAAGCACAACTATAGGCATTTTATTTTAATTTTGGATACATCAAGGGTGGGTTATAACCTGTCAGATTTTTTTTCGCCATCTGCATTCAGTTGCAGAGATTTCAATTCATTTCCTGTCCCATTGCCAAACAGGAAGTGAGAGGAAATTCCTGCAAATGAAGGAAATTCCTTGGTTACCCCCTGGTCACCAGAACTAGTGTCCCCATTGGAAGATTTTCCCCTCTATTACTTTTCTGGGCACAACCGAAAACTTGGGGATTTTTTTTTACTTTCATTTTTATGATAATGGTAAACAGGACAAACAGAGAGGGTGAATCTCCCTTACGGAGACACAGACAGCAATGAAAACTGATAGGGGGTCTAATCCCTCTCCACTCTTTCCAAAACTAAAAAAGGTTTTTCCTTTAGTTGCACTTTAATAAGGGGCTGGGGACACGATAACAGACCCTCTCTGTACTGAAGGGATAATGACAGTCCTTATAAGGCGATGAAGAGGTTAATGACAATCTTTATGGGGATAGCCTTTATATGGTAATGAAGGGGTTGACAATCCTAATGGGGGGGTGGTGGATGAAGGGGTTAATAACAGTATAGGGGGATGAAAGCGTCAATGACAGTCCTAAAGGGGTGTGTGTGTGATGAAGGGGTTAATAATAGTCTTTATGGGCGGTGATGAAGGGGTTAATGACAGTCTTTATAGGGTGATGAGGTGGTTCATGACAGTCTTTATGAGGGGGGTGATGAAAGGGCTAATGATAACCTTTAAAGGGTAATGAAAGGGTTAATGAAAGTCCTAATGGGGGGGGGGTGGTTGATGAAAGGGTTAACAGTCTTTATGGGGGGGTGATGAAGGGGTTATTAACAGAATATGTGGATGAAGGAGTTAATGACAGTCCCAATTGTGCTGAGGCGGGGGGGGGGGGGGGGGGGGTTCAGTGGTATGAAAGGAGTAATGGATTTATGACAACATTTATGGGGGAGTGAGGAAGGGGTTAATGACAGTCCTTATGAGGGGGGTTGATAAAGGGGTTAATGGCAGTATAGGGTGATGGAGTTGCTGACAGTCCTAATGGAGGGGGGGGGGGGGTTGATGAAGGGATTAATGACAGTTTTCATGGGGCTGATGAAGGGGTTAATGACAGTCCTTATGCAGATTGGGGGGAGGGGGTTGATGAAGGGTTTGACGACAGGGGAAGGGTTAATAACAGTATAGGTTGATGCAAAAGTTAATGTCAGTCCTAATTGAGGGCGGGGTGATGAAGGGGTCAATGACAGTCTTTATGGGGGGGGGGTGATAAAGGGGTCACTGATAGTCTTTATGAAGGGGTGATAAAGTTGTTAATGGCAGTCTTTGTAGGGGGTGATGAAGGGGTTAATGAGTCTTTATGGGGGGGGGGGAGGGGGGAGTGAAGGGGTTAATGACAGTCTTTATAGGGTGATGAAGGGGTTAATGACAGTCCCTATTGAAAGGGGGGGGTGATGAAGGGGTTAATGACAGTCCCTATTGAAGGGGGGGGTGATGAAGGGGTTAATGACAGTCCCTATTGAAGGGGGGGTGATGAAGGGGTTAATGACAGTCCCTATTGAAAGGGGGGGGTGATGAAGGGGTTAATGAGCTCCTCCGGCTCTGACACAAACAGGACACTACACAGTACTGGAGGGGAAGGGTTAACTCTTATCACGTGGTGTCACTGTTGATTCTCTGCTTCAGCGGACAGCCATGTCAACCAATCAGGAGAAGGGGGCGGGCGAAATCAACCAATCAGCTGCTCTGCTCCTCCCCGGATCCTTCTGTAGTCCCGGTCAGCTTGGGGAAGCCGCGTGGTTGCTGCTGGTCAGGTGTGTGAGGGAGAGAGAATGTTACATTGTATCCGGCAGTGCTACGTTGTGTTGTATCCTCGGTGTCGGGCAGTGTTACATTGTGTTGTATCCTCGGTGTCGGGCAGTGTTACGTTGTGTTGTATCCTCGGTGTCGGGCAGTGTTACGTTGTGTTGTATCCTCGGTGTTCTATTGCATGGCAGTTTGTCAGTTCTGGCCACCTCAGGCCAGCCCTGCTGTGTGTCAGTGGGAGATGCTGTGTCAGTGCTGCTGTCTGTATTATACACATTATTAGTATCAGGGGCGGACTGACCATTTGGGAACTCAGGCACTGCCCGAGGTCAGTAGGGGGCCCCATGAGATGCCCCTGGTACCCTTTTCATAGGCTCTTTTGAGTTTGGCCAAGGACACAGGGGCCCCATGATCCCCTATTGCCCAGGGGCCCCATGAGTTGTTAGTCTGCCCCTGCTTGGTATACAGTATATACAGGGGTTATCCAAAAATATGGCAACACTCCATGATTTGCAGGTGTGAAAGTGATATGTTTACTGGTGGAAGCATAAGTGATGTAATATTCTTTTGCATCTGCTGTGTGATGAGACACCTGGCTAACAGGTGGGAAGCCTCACTTTCCTTATTCGCTGCTAGCAATACGGAGTCATGTCAGAGCTTACCGAGCTTCAAAGAGGGCAAATTGTTGGTGCCGCTTAGCTGGCGCCTCTGACTGAAGTTTACCAATTAATTTGCCGCGTGCTCCAGGATCAGTATTCAGGTCCAGTGTCTGGGAAAATGTCACGTATACGCGCGGTGGAAATTGTCAGCTGACCGAAAGAGACAGAAGGACACTTCACAGGATTGTGATCCGAAATAGGAAATCAACTGCTGCAAAAGTGACTGCAGAGCTCAATCTCAGTCTTCACAGGACTCAGTCATTAACCACTTGCTGACCACTCAGTAGTAGTTTTACTGCTACAGGGCGGCTGCTATGCACAAAATAATGTGTATACATAGGTGACTTTGCATCCCTGGGTGGGGGGCGTGTGCGCCATCCTACCTGCGCTGTCATTGGCTCCAGTAGGTGTCAATCACCAGGCCCTAGCCAGTGATTAATGGCCAGTAATCTGTGATCGGCGGAGCAGCTGACAGGAGAGAGATCCCCTTCCTGCCCAGTGCTATTAGTTTAGTGTCGGTGCTTTTTGTTAGCACTGATCACTGTATTAGTGTCACTGGAGATGTTCGTGTCAGATTGCCCGTCGTACTACCGCAGTCCTACTGTAAGTCGCTGATCACCGCCATTACTACTATAGAATGAATTCCAGAATGTATACCGACATATGTAGATGCTATAACCTTCACACAACCAATTAATGTACACTGATTGGGAATTTTTATTTTTTTTTTTTTTTACTGAAGACCTGTAGCAGAATGTTTTGGCCTAAATTTATAAAGACATTTTATTTATTTTTTGGATATGTTTTATAGCCCCCCAAAAAAGTATGTGTGTATATATATATGTGTGTGTGTGTGTGTATATATATATATATATATATATTCTTTGCACACCCACACTATATTGCCAAAAGTATTGGGACGCCTACCTTTCCACGCACATGAACTTTAATAGCATACCAGTCCTACACTGTACAATTTTCTGCCCAATTTCCTTTAGATTTACCTTCAACTGTGTAGTGCAAGGGCGTGCCTAACTGGATGCAATTGAGTGTTGTTTTAGGTTTGACCTCATATTATATGGTTTTTGGTAAATCTAAAGCAAAATTCTCAAGAAAATTGTATAATGTATGGCCAGCCTTAGTCCGTAGGGTTCAATATTGAGTTGGCCCCGCCCTTTGCAGCTATCACAGCTTCAACTCTTCTGGGAAGGCCGTCCACAAGGTTTAGGAGGGTGTCTATGGGAAGGTTGGACCATTCTTCCAGAAGCACATTTGTCAGGTCAGGCACTGATGTCGGGGGAGGGGGCCTGGCTCACAGTCTCCACTCTAATTCATCCCAAAGGTGTTCTATGGGGTTGAGGTCAGGACTCTGTGCAGGACAGTCAAGTTCCTCCACCCCAAACTGGCTCCTCCATGTCTTTATGGACCTTGCTTTGTGCACTGGGGGGCAGTCATGTTGGAACAGGAAGGGGCCATCCCCAAACTCTTCCCACAAAGTTGGGAGCATGAAGTTGTCCAAAATGTCTTGGAATGCTGACGCCTTAAGAGTTCCCTTCACTGGAACTAGGGGGCCAAGTCCAACCCCCGAAAAATAACCCCACACCATAATCTCCCCTCCACCAAACTTTAGGTTAGGTTCACACCTATGCAGTTTGCGTTTGACCCGTTTCTGCATTATGTTTTTGCCGCATTTTTGATGTGTTTTGTGTATTTTATTTTTTTTGTTGTTTAGGTATATTTAAAACATGGCAAAAATGCACTACATGCTTCTCTGCAGCATTTCCATTGAAGTCTATAGAACCAAAAAAGCAACTTATTGCGTTAAAAAAAGTCCCTGACACTTTCCAAAAAGCACACTGGGTGAAAACGCAGAGATGTGACCATGTCCCATAGGAAATCATGTTAAATGGACTGTACTGCATTTCTGCATATCGCAGCGGAAAACGCTTAGATGTGAACCTAGGGTTAGAGTCCAGTGGCGGCGTGCTTTACACCACGGCATCCAACGCTTTGCATTGCACTTGGTGATGTAAGGCTTGGATGCAGCTGCTCGGCCATGGAAACCCATTCCATGAAGCTCTCTACGCACTGTTGTTGGGCTCATCTGAAGGCCACACCAAGTTTGGAGGTCTTTAGCTATTGACTCTGCAGACAGTTGGTGACTTCTGCGCACTGTACGCTTCAGCATGCGCTGACCCCGCCCTGTCATGTGACGTGGCCTACCACTTGGTGGCTGAGTGGCTGTTGTTCCCAGTGGCTTCCACTTTGTTATAATCCCACTAACAGTTGAGCGTGGAATATTTAGTAGCCAGGAAATGTCACGGATGGACTTATTGCCCAGGTGACCACCTATCACGGGACCACGCTTGGAGTCACTGAGCTCCTGAGAGCGACCCATTCTTTCACCAATGTGTGTGTGGTTGGTGATTGATTTTATGCACCTGTGGCCATGGAGGTGATTGGAACACCTGAATCCAATGATTTGGAGGACTGGCCCAATTTTTTTGGCAATATAGTGTATGTATATAATATTTTTTTTTAATTTTGCATTTTTTCATTTATAGCACAAAAATTAAAACAGGTGGTGGTGATCAAATACCACCAAATGAAAACTGTATTTGTGTGAAAAATGATATAAATTTAATTTGTGTACAGCGTTGCATGACAGGGCAATTACGTTAAAATAGTGCACCGCTGTATAGCAAAAAATGGCAGAGTGCAAATGGTTAAATAGAAACACATCAAGATGCTTGTGAACATGCATTCATGTGATGTGCCGGGCCGTGTGTTACGACCTACTCTGCAAACGGCATGCGTTTCTATTGATTTCTATGGAAAAGCTCATCTGCCTGGAATGGGCAAATGAGAATGAGCCCTAAAGTCACCTCACATGTGGGAAAGCTAGTGATCCCCCAGAATGATTTCCTGCTGAGTTGACATTCACTGCTATTATTACTACCTGTGAGTCTGTGTGCAGTGCTAGGTTCACCTCTACTGATTAATTTACCCACCCAGGGACCCTTCTCTCCGGATTCTATTGCTTGACATACAAACATCCCGCAAAAAGATGGAGTGATGACACCGGTCTCTATATGACAGAATTTATCATGGGAAACTGCTCTCTGAAAATGTATCTTTACTCAAGAATAAACATTTATTAGCTGAACTGCATTCCTTTTTCTTTCTTCTTTCTTGTGTCTTCTCCCCCCCCCCCCACTTATATTCACCTAGTGATGCTGTCAATAACACACTTCCTGTCCTAGGGTGACAACACTTTATAATTTTTTATCTAAAGAGGAGCACAGTTGTCACCCTAGAATAGGACTGTAGAACACCTTCCCTTCCCCTCTCCTTTTTGTAGTGGGAAGGAGTTCTCTAGTCCCCATAAA
The DNA here is from genome assembly GCF_062004578.1 of Staurois parvus. Taxonomy (NCBI): domain Eukaryota; kingdom Metazoa; phylum Chordata; class Amphibia; order Anura; family Ranidae; genus Staurois; species Staurois parvus. The sequence continues at coordinate 106,760 of NW_028318661.1, read as the reverse complement.
TAACCTGTACTGTTATCAATTAAGCTATCTGCTCTCAAGCTTTCTGGCAGGATCAACAAGTATTTTTTTGGGCAATTATGACCTGAACAGATATAAGAAAACATTTTCACTGCTACATCAAAATGGCACTTGCATACACACCACCTCGGCAAAAGTAAACTGTCCTTTGTAAAAAAAAAAAAAAAAAAAAAAAAAAAAAATGGCTTCTGCTTGGTCTCCCACCTCTGTGTTTTGCCCAGTATTGATCCTTAGTGTTACTAAACCCCAGACCCCGCATTCACTATATCCGCTCTCCCCGGACCCCGCATTCACTATATCCGCACTCCCCGGACCCCGCATTCACTATATCCGCACTCCCCGGACCCCGCATTCACTATATCCGCACTCCCCGGACCCCGCATTCACTATATCCGCTCTCCCCGGACCCCGCATTCACTATATCCGCTCTCCCCGGACCCCGCATTCACTATATCCGCTCTCCCCGGACCCCGCATTCACTATATCCGCTCTCCCCGGACCCCGCATTCACTATATCCGCTCTCCCCGGACCCCGCATTCACTATATCCGCTCTCCCCGGACCCCGCATTCACTATATCCGCTCTCCCCGGACCCCGCATTCACTATATCCGCTCTCCCCGGACCCCGCATTCACTATATCCGCTCTCCCCGGACCCCGCATTCACTATATCCGCTCTCCCCGGACCCCGCATTCACTATATCCGCTCTCCCCGGACCCCGCATTCACTATATCCGCTCTCCCCGGACCCCGCATTCACTATATCCGCTCTCCCCGGACCCCGCATTCACTATAGCCGCTCTCCCCGGACCCCGCATTCACTATAGCCGCTCTCCCCGGACCCCGCATTCACTATAGCCGCTCTCCCCGGACCCCGCATTCACTATAGCTGCTCTCCCCGGACCCCGCATTCACTATAGCCGCTCTCCCCGGACCCCGCATTCACTATAGCCGCTCTCCCCGGACCATGCATTCCCTATATCCGCTCTCCCCGGACCCCGCATTCACTATATCCGCTCTCCCCGGACCCCGCATTCACTATATCCGGTCTCCCACAGTACACACAACACGGAAATGCAATTATTTTAGTAAATATAAACTGCAAAATTCCTTTTATCATCAGCAGTTAGAGCAGTCTTGTGACTTCTATCAGTGTCCAGCTGAGCAGTGGTTACAGCTTGTAGGAGGAGTTTTCATTCTGCTCTGACTGTCCTATGAGACTTCACAACTCCTGACCCTTTTTCTGGACAGTGCTGATTGGCCCTGCGCTGATCACATGCACCCTCCCAAAGAAAAAAAACTCTAGCCAAACACTAAACTTAGCATGTGCAGAGTACCTCCTAGAGCTCTGTACTCTCAGCAGATGAATTGGGGACAGTAGAAGGGGAGAATCAGAGAAGAAAGGATCAAACAGCGTTTTTACACATATGGAGGAATAACCCCTTAGGTTCCACAGTGAGTATAACAAGCATGCTTTACTGCATCTACAGACTGATTTTACTGTTGTGGGTTTAGTGACACTTTATTCGTAGACGCCTCTATCATTAAAGGAGAAGTAGGGCCAAAGCTTTTTTGGCCTTACGTCTCCTGTGGTTCATAGGAGTGCACTTAGTTCTGCACTTTTGTGACCTATATTCAGCTTCCAGTGGGCTATAGTCTGCTGTTGTCAATCCAGAATCTGGAGGGATCGTGACTTTAATAGTGAGATCCACTCAAATGCCTGACCGTCAGCTGGCTCCACCTTTCAGTGTGCCACTGAGAGCCTGAGCCTGCCCCCCCCCCCCCCCCCCCCCAGTCCAGAGCTCCAGTTAGCACTAGAGGGGCAGAGCTGAAAGCTGGTGACTGACAATCACCAGTCTGCTCACTGAAGACTGAGAACGGAACAATCAGTAGTTATGTGATCGCTCAGTTTTTGGTCTTAGAGCCAGCATGGGTCAGATGCAGTATCCACCTAGGTAAGTATAAATGTTTATTTTTTTTAAATTCCCATACTTTTCTTTTAAGCTTCCTTATTGTAAAATGTGTTGGAGGACTTTCATGGATGGGAGACCAAGCTGAAGCCATTTTTAAAAAGGGAAAGTTTACTCTATGCAGAGGGAGTGTGCAACAGGGTGCCATTTTGTTGTAGCCTTGAATGTGCTTGCAGATTTGGTATTCATCCCAACCAGCACCTGCAAGAAAAAAAAAAAATCATTGTTGGGGTTTCCATAGCCTTTACATTGTTGTGTAACATTTCAAGGTTAGAGAATAAGTCATCGCTGTGTTGTATTCACAGTCCTATGAATCCCCATGAAGACACTTCTGACGCTTCTGCTGCAGCGGAGGGGACAGGGATTGGCCAGCCAGTTGACGTGGTAGGTGGTTTTCATGGTCTTGGACATGCATATAGATAATTGGATTTCTTTCAAATGTCTGAAAAGACAATGGCTACTGTACAGTATACAGTGCCTAGAAAAAGTATTCACCTTTTGGAGTATTCATGTTTCATTGTCCTAGAACACGGAGTCACAGCAGATTTATTCATTTATTTATATTATTTTACACTACTAATAGCTAAAGTTTCATCACACCATAAAACCTTCCTCCTGCTACAGCCAGAGTCTCCCCGGTGACTTTTAGAAAACTTTTGGTGAGGTATCTTGATAGTTTTTTAGTTCACGTGGAAACAAAACCGAAAGAAGTCTCCAAACTATTATCTCAAGAGTCCAAGATCCTTTATTGATATTATGACACATAACAGCAGAAAGGTAAAAGACGGCCAACAGGTTTCAGGGGCCAAAATCCCCCTTTATCCAGGCTTGGCCATTGTAGCAAAAGGTGTCGATTGGGCTTGAAGCATAAACTCTTGGATATAAATCTCTAACAGGAGAAGGAATAAATGTGCACACAAATAAAATCAGATTGTCTTTAACTGGCGACATACTATACACTATGTATCCAGATTGAAGATGATTGTGTCATCTAGTTGTTATGGCATTGGATTGCATTCTTGTATATTCTATAGCAGCCATTTTTAACCAGGTTCCATGGAACCCTAGGGTTCCTCCAGAGCAGTCTTTCTCAACTATTTCAACACAGAGGAACCCTTGAAATAACTTTCCAGTCTTAGGAAACCCTTACAAATAGCAAAAAAATATCAATGGTGTCAGGGTGAACTTATTTGAGAGGCAGAAATTCCTCCTTGCTCAAGGAACCCCTAGCAACCTCCTGGAGGAACCCCAGGGTTGCATGGTGCTGTCTTCCCATTGACTGCCAATGTAAGAAGCATTCTTCCCACTGACCGCCAATGTAAGGAGCATTCTTCCCACTGACCCCCAAATGTACGGGACATTCTTCCCACTGACCCCACATGTACGGGACATTCTTCCCACTGACCCCCAATGTAAGGGACATTCTTCCCACTGACCCCCAATGTAAGGGACATTCTTCCCACTGACCCCCAATGTAAGGGACATTCTTCCCACTGACCACCAATATAAGGGACATTCTTCCCACTGACCCCCAATGTAAGGAACATTCTTCCCACTGACCCCCAATGTAAGGGACATTCTTCCCACTGACCCCCAATGTAAGGGACATTCTTCCCACTGATCAATGTAAGGGACATTCTTCCCACTGCCCCCCAATGTAAGGGACATTCTTCCCACTGATCACCAATGTAAGGGACATTCTTCCCACTGACCACCAATGTAAGGAACATTCTTCCCACTGACCCCCAATGTAAGGGGCATTCTTCCCACTGACCCCCAATGTAAGGGACATTCTTCCCACTGATCACCAATGTAAGGGACATTCTTCCCACTGACCCCCAATGTAAGGGACATTCTTCCCCCTGACCCCCAATGTAAGGGACATTCTTCCCCCTGACCCCCAATGTAAGGGACATTCTTCCCCCTGACCCCCAATGTAAGGGACATTCTTCCCACCGACCACCAATGTAAGGGACATTCTTCCTGCTGATCAATGTAGGGGACATTCTTCCCACTGACCAACAATGTAAGGGGCATTCTTCCCACTGATCACCAATGTAAGGGACATTCTTCCCACTGACCAACAATGTAAGGGACATTCTTCCCACTGACCCCCAATGTAAGGGACATTCTTCCCACTGATCACCAATGTAAGGGACATTCTTCCCACTGACCACTAATGTAAGGGACATTCTTCCCACTGATCACCAATGTAAGGGACATTCTTCCCACTGACCCCCAATGTAAGGGACATTCTTCCCACTGATCACCAATGTAAGGGACATTCTTCCCACTGATCACCAATGTAAGGGGCATTCTTCCCACTGACCACCAATGTAAGGGACATTCTTCCCACTGATCACAAATGTAAGGGACATTCTTCCCACTGACTCCAAATGTAAGGGACATTCTTCCCACTGACCAATGTGGGGGCATTTTCCCCAATGACTCCTGAAGGACTGGATTTAGTAAGGGTTCTCCAAGACCTGCAAATTATTTCAGAGTTTCCTCTGGGGTAAAAAGGTTGAGAGAGGCTGCTAAGTAGGGTGTGATGTGGACAGGTGCCTCCCATTTTGGAACTGAAGCATAATTGCTGCTGTTTTCTTATTTGGTCTAGGCTTCATACTTTGAAAGGGGCCTCAACCTGAATCCTGTCACTCTTCATCTACCTCCCAGATGATTGGTAGAAGCACTATATTGAACAACATGGTTAAATATATATACTGGAAGAGTTCAGCAAGAACCCACTTTGCACTACAGAATTTTGTATGCAGCGAAGTTTCTAGAGGCTGTTCTAGAGTGCAGTGCCCATTCACTTCTATTGCTTACCCCAGCAGAGCCCTTCCAGACTTGCCATGTGCAGCGCAAACACTGGATGAACCCCTCGTCCAGCACATAAGTGTCCTCGATCATTAGGTCTTCAACGAGACACAGAAATGATGACAGTTTCAAGTGCAGTAATACAATCTGGACATCAGTTCCTTGCAAACAGACCTCTGGCATGTGAAGTAATAAAAAATGGATATAATCTATTTAGTGCACTTGGAATCATAGCTTATCCTGATGTAACTGAGAGGCTTCCCATAACCCCTTGCTTCACTAACCTGGCTTAGCCTACGTTCTGCTGATTCATTTTGCCCCCTGCTGAAAATATCCCGCCACATCTGCCAGCTGCAGCCTACTTAACGTTTTTTTAAGAGGGAACAACAGGGCCATGTTTGGGTCAAGCAGGATTATCCAGGGGTCACAAAATCATGTGCAGCTGTTCTCCATCCCAATCCCTCTTCCTGGTACCCCTTAGCCCCCTTATCTGCCAGCAGAAAATCATTTGGGGCCCTCTCTTCAGTTTTGATTGTTTTCATCAATTTGCACGGGGTAGTAAACCATTTTCACGGAGATACATGACTTTTTATGATTTCTACCCCCCCCCCCCAAAAATTTTTTTCCAGCCTTCCCTAGTTGACTGATAATAGTTCATGGGACTTTTCTCATGGTTTCTAATGCCAAGAGCTTTCGGCGTAGCTGGAAATGTGGACGAAACACAGCAGGGTAGGAAAGAAATCAGCCCAGTTTGGGCTCTTTTTATAAAATTCATGAAAATGTGTATTATTTCCATTATTTGTTTTTTAAGCAATATTTTGCAAATGATTCTTTAACATGACATAAGGTTATTGTTTACAGTGTGACAATAGAAAGCTAGAAACTAAATGCAACAGCAGGGCACCCAAGGTGCAATTTGTTTATTTTCCTGGACTTGTGACATGTAAGGGGCTGTATTTTGTATATTTTGACTTCAGAAAAGAAATCAGAGCCTTGGACTGTCTCTTAGTGTCTCCTCTGCCTTGCTATTTGCCCATTTCAGAGATGGGCAGATTCACTAACTAATGGCAATGCACTGAAGGGGATGGGCAAAACTCTTTTCTGAAGTGAAAATTTGTATAATTGAGCCATCAGGTTTCAGAACATTCTTTAACAAACTGTACATTTTTCTTCAAGGCATAATGCTGTATATATAAAAGGTGAATTCTAGCACCAGAGAGTGACTAAGTAATGAATATGAGTGTTTTCAATTTCATTGGTCAGGGAGTTGGTGGGTGGGCCTTAGCTCCAGGGCAGATACAGCCTTCAAGTCAGGAAAGGTGAGCTGGAGTACCACTTCAAGACATGGCATATAGCAAAAAGGGGGATCATGTACAACAGTGGTCTCCAAACTGCACCCAAGGGATGGTTATGGCCCTTTTAATGCCTTTCACTGGCTCTTGGGGCACCATTCTCTCTGCTGACACCAACTGTAGGTCATTATTTCTCCCATTGTCACCAATGATGGAGCACTATTGTCACTGGCACCAATAATGGGGAACTATTCCTCTCATTTACACCAACGACAGGGCACTATTCTTCCCACTGACACCAGTGACGGAACACTATTCTTTACACTGATACCACAGATGGTTCACTATTCCTCCTACTGGCACCCATGGTCTGACACTTGTCCTGACACCAATGATGAGGCACTATTCCTCCCACTGACACCAATGATGGGGGACTATTCCTCCTACTGACTCAAATGATGGAACACTATCCCTCCCACTGATACCAACGATGGGCCACTATTCCTCCCACTGACACCAATGATGGGGCACTATTCCTCCCACTGACACCAATGATGGGGCACTATTCCTCCCACTGATACCAATGATGGGACACCATTCCTCCCACTGATACCAACGATGGGCCACTATTCCTCCCACTGACCCCAATGATGAAACACTATTCCTCCTACTGACACCAATGATGGAACGCTATTCCTCTTACTGACACCCATGACACTTGTCCTCCCATTGACACCAGTGATGAGGCACTATGCACCAGGGGCGGACTGACCATTTGGGAACCCGGGCACTGCCCGAGGGCCCAGGGTCAATAGGGGGCCCCATGAGATGCCCCTGGTACCTTTCATAGGCTTTTATGGGTGTGGTTTGAGTGTGGGTGAGGACACAGGGGCCCCATGAGTTGTCAGTCTGCCCTTGCTATACACCCCACTGACACCAATGATGAGGCATTATTCCTCCTACTGACACCAATGATGGACCACTATTCTTCCCATTGACACCAATGATGGACCACTATTCTTCCCATTGACACCAATGATGGAACACTATTCTTCCCATTGACACCAATGATGAGGCACTATTCCTCCCACTGACACCAGTGATGCAACTCTATTCCTCCCACTGACACCAGTGATGGGACACTATTCCTCCCACTGACACCAGTGATGGAACTCTGTTCCTCCCACTGACACCAATGATGGAGAACCATTCCTCCCACTAGTGCCAATGATGGGGCACTGTTCCTCCCACTGACACCAATGATGGGGCACTGTTCCTCCCACTGACAGCAATGATGGGGCACTGTTCCTCCCACTGACAGCAATGATGGAGAACCATTCCTCCCACTAATGCCAATGATGGGGCACTGTTCCTCCCACTGACAGCAATGATGGGGCACTATTCCTCCCACTGACCACAGGCGAAATGTGACATTTACACTCCCAATGACCACCAATTCGGAGCCATTGTTCTCTCCCACTAATACTAAGGAATGCTGTATTCCCACTGGTCACAGTCCAGCCCACCTAAAGTCTGGAAGCCAGTAAACCGGCACCTTGTTTAGAACGTTTGTAGTCCCCTAATGTACAATAACCCAAAGTAACCATTATGAACAGTGACTACTAATTGGTCGCTCTATTTCAGTATAAATACATATGCAGTTCTTCCAGAAACCAGCCAGTGTTCCAGGAGGGACACTCTTCATCTCCACACACTGTATGAATTCTTCTGTTTTTATCTTTCAGTCTGTTATCATTCCTACATATAATTCTGAGGCCTGGCTGGAGGAATGCTTGAAATCTGTTTACCTACAAGACTTTCCAGGGACCCTGGAGGTTTCCATCTACAATGATGGCAGCAAGGTAAAAAGACAGTTATAAATTACGTTGAACTGGCTAGCAAATATCTAATCGAAGTGACTTTCAAATGTCCAATTTACTGCTAATTTTAACTTTGACTTGTCTTTCAGTTGTGTAATGAGTGTATGCAGTCATGGAGCTGCCTCATGTGGTTCCCATCATCCTTTTGATGGGAACCACATGAAGCAAAGAGAAAATATGCTCTTCATTGAATAAACTTGACACCAATATGAGTAAGTGCTTCAGTGATGTATTTGGTGAACATATATGCTTCATATTTATAAAACATAGCCTTTTGGTGATGTCCTTGGTCTCTAGTGAACGGATAGACTTCATTCTCATCAGTATAAAGTACATCCTTGATGTCACTTCTCTCTTGTGAACTGATAGGCTTTGTTGTCATTAGTATGAAGAGTCTCGGTGGTGTCAATGGTCACACAGTTAGTTAATTGAAAGCTACCAGGCCACAGCCGCTAAGTCCGTGAATGAATAATGCAACTGCAAATTTGACATATAGTACGGGGAAACTTCTCCCCGTACTATCTGTCACAGGTGGGGGGGTGGTGTGCATGGCTGAGACTATGGGAACATGTTACATGTTCCACCCAGGGGCGGACTGACCATTTGGGAACTCGGGCACTGCCCGAGGGCCTGTGGTCAGTAGGGGGCCCCATGAGCTGCCCCTGGTTCCTTTCATAGGCTTTTTTTGGGTGTGGTTTGACTGTGGGCGAGGACACAGGGGCCTCATGATCCCCTATTGCCCGGGGGCTCCATGAGTTGCCAGTCCGCCCCTGGTTAGGATGCATTTTCCTAACCATAAAATGTCTCGGTTTTGTTAATCCAACAACATGGTCGTTATTTCTAATTCCACAATTATCAAAAAAAAATTGTGCTTTTGCTTTATATTTGACACAATTTTGCATATATGTCCAGGCACATGTTCCGTCTAGTTTTTACATTATTGTGCACAGAATTAAAATTCCAGATGAACAGGGCTGTAAAAAAGTATTTTCTCCCTTTCTGATTTTTTTTTTTTTTGCATATTTGTCATGCTTAATAAGTTCAGATCATCAAAAAATTTTAATATTACACAAAGATAACCCGAGTAAATACAAAACGCAGTTTTATAAATGATGGTTTCATTTATTAAAGGAAAAAAGCCGTCCAAATCTGCCTGGCCCTGTGTGAAAAAGTAATTGCCCCCTAAACCTAATAACTGGTTGTGCCACTCTTGTCGGCAATAACTGCAATCAAGTGTTTGCGATAACCAGCAATGAGTCGTTCACATCGCTGTGGAGGAATTTTGGCCCACTCTTCTTTGCAGAATTGTTTTAATGCAGCTACATTTCAGGGTTTTGCAGCATGAATGGCCTGTTTAAGGTCAAGCCACAGCATCTTAATCGGATTTAAGTCCAGACTTTTTCTAGGCCACTCCCAAAACTTATTTTTGTTTTGTTTTTTTGAGCCATTCAGAAGTGGACTTGCTGGTGCGTGTTGGATCATTGTCCTGCTGCATAACCCCAGTGCGCTTATGCTGGTGGTCAGGAACAAATGGCTGGACATTCTCCTGCAGGAATTTTTGGTAGAGTGCAAAATTCGTGGTTCCATCAACGATGTCAAGTCGTCCAGGTCCTGAAGCTGAAAAGCAGCCCCAGACCATCACACTACCATTTATTTATTTATTTCAGGTACTTGTATAGCGCCGTCAATTTACGCAGCGCTTTACACACACACATATATATATATATAGTACATTCACATCAGTCCCTAACCCTCAAGGGGTGTACAATCTAAGGTCCCTAACCCTCAAGGGGCGTACAATCTAAGGTCCCTAACCCTCAAGGGGTGTACAATCTAAGGTCCCTAACCCTCAAGGGGTGTACAATCTAAGGTCCCTAACTCACATTCATACATACACATACTAGGGACAATTTAGACAGGAGCCAATTAACCTACCAGCATGTCTTTGGAGTGTGGGAGGAAACCGGACTACCCGGAGGAAACCCACGCAGGCACAGGGAGAATATGCAAACTCCAGACAGCAGGTGCCATGGCTGGGATTTGAACCCACGACCCGAGTACTGCCAGGTGGAAGTGTTAACCATTTAGCTACTGTGCTGCCCCATGTCACCATGTTTGACTGTTGGTATGATGTTCTTTTTATGAAATGCTGTTTTAGTTTTCTGCCAGATGTAACGAGACGCACACCTTCCAAAAAATTCAACTTTTGTCTCATCAGTCCACAGAATATTTGCCCAAAAGTCTTGTGGATAATCAAGATGCGTTTTGGCAAATGTACTGCAACCTGAGCTGCTTTTTATTTTTAAAGGATAAGTTCACCTTTCATTACATGTTTCACCAATATTCAGGGTGTAACATGTTATGAAAGCACCGGCCCCCGCCCCCTGCTTTGACGTTTCTCCCCCCAGCTGTCAAATTTTTAAAAAAAGTGGCTGTATGGAGCTCCGCCCGCCCGGATTTGTCACTCCTCTGTGATTGAGAAACTACTAGTCCCAACACCCTTAGCGACTGTCGGCTTGTAGTTCTCAATGAACTACCATGGTGCTGTGTTAGTTCATTGAATCTAGCTATCAGTATATCTTCTTGCTCATGCATCCCGTACAGGCAAGGAGATATACTGACAGATCTGCAGGAGACCTGCATGGCACCAGAGACCTACTGATCACTGGTGCAATGCTTTTTTACCTGCAAAAAAAAAAATGTGCGTTTTTTATTATTTTTTATCAAAAGATGAACTTATCCTTTTTAACACCTTTTTTGGTCTTTTTTTTTAAATTTCTTTTAGTTTTGGTCTTTTTAAATTTTTTTTTTTTTTTTTCACCTGCAGGATGGCACTGACAACCTCATACGACAATGGAAATCAAAACTTGAAGATCGAGGGTTTGACATGATTGTGGGTGGTCACAATTCATCTAAACCCTGTGGAGGTAGGAGACCCATGTTGTTTTAGGTGTATTAGTAGTTTAGAGTGGACTAAGTAACTTTAGAATTCATGAGCCCAGCAGTTTGAGAACAATAAAGAATGCATAAACAATTTAGAAAATAACAAAAAATGAGCATGGGAGCTGCTTTGCTACTTCTTCCCGTGTCTGAACAAGACTAATAGTATAGTCCAGTAGCCTCAGGGATGTGTTTATGTACCCTTCGAACGACTGTAAATATGCAAAAATCTCCCAAATGAAACAGAAGTTCATAAATCCATCATGTTAGACAGTTCAGTGTCCGTAGAAGTTATAGCTGCGTAGACAAGAAGGTAGGACGTACTCAGCAGCTGTGCTACAGAAGGTGCCAAATGAAACCGAATATGGCTGAGCATTCTGAGAACAAGGCCTAGTGAATATCGCCGGGGCCCACAGGGATTTTGCGGTTTCTACATAAAACTTTTTCACTTATACCCTGGCCTAAGTCTCCAGCCAGTGGCCAAAGCCTAGCGGAATCTGGAGTGCTGGCTAGGAAAGGAGGATTTTCTCTGTGATTGGGCTGTTTGTTTGGAAACCGATCCATGGTCTGCAGATCCCATCCTTTTTTAGTCGTCCTATTGTATAACTGAAATGTTTGAATTCTCGGCTCTAGGATATGCGATTTGTTCAGAACACAGCTAATCTCTGTATCTCTGGAGGAAAACTATTAGCGATCAGGTCAGTACTTTGACCCTGGAACCTATGGATCTTTAGGGTAGCCAGAGACAGTGGACAGTGTTAAGAACTTATAAGACTTTCCCAGGCTATTAAACCAGCTAAACAAAAACCAGACTGCCCCAAGAGTAGGCAACGTGGTTACCATTGGTGACAAATACTGGGCTAAGGTATCACAAGAGTAATCCTGAGTACAAAGTATCATAAAACAATCTGTTTTATTGCTTGGTTTTGATTAAAACACCAACGTGGATTCCAAACAGCTATAATTGTGATTGCAACAAATAAAGATCATGAGTAGAGAAAAAGGACAAGACAGACAAAAAATGAAAATGTCCAGATGCATGTAGGGTCACACATGGGTTACATACCGCAGCAAACCACTGCTCATGAGGTAGATAATCACATTTAAGGTATCCCCCATCTAGGAACTCTGAGGAGAAAAGAGAATAAAGCAACCGAATGCATGTTCTAGATTGTAAGCTCGAAAGAGCAGGGCCCTCGATCCCCTCATGTTTTGCATTGTATTGGTATTGTTCTGTCACATGTTCTGTCCCCCTTTGTAATGTACAGCGCTGAGCGAACTATCGGCGCTTTATAAATACTGTATAATAATAATAATAATAATGTGCTCCTGCGCTGGACAGTGGACTCCACAATGTCAGTATCCCCACATGAGTAAGAAAGGAATGCAAGCCTTGCTGCCCTCAACAGACCAGGGAAATCCAAAGAGAACTGTATATAAGAAACAAAAAGAGGGCGCACAGGCCTAGTGCATTACCTTTTAAAAATTAGATTTATTTATAAATAGTAAAATACTCACAAAGAGAAATAAAATCAGATCAAATGGAAAGCATGTCGAAAAGGATGCAGTGTGGTCCAGAAACCCCTGAAGGTGGTCTAGTGGGGGACTGTGAACCTCTGGATAGCTGGGACTGACGCATTTCGAGGTTGTATGTCTTCCATCTTGAGTATGGGAAACTGGCAATGAAGCCTTGTGGCTTCACGGCTGGGTTCCTACTGCGCATGCACTTCACAGGTCCCAGAGGGCTGGGACCTGTGCCAAATGTGGCAGCGAAAGGAGGAGTAGGCAGATAAGCAAAGCTTACACTTTTGGGTGGCACTCCACTTTTAGAGAGGCCTAACTCAAGTCTCAAAACCCTTTACGGAATCTGAAGAATGAGGATCCCAGCGCTCTAAAACCCATACTGATCATAAGGATTATAAATTGACTAAAGAGTTTTCTTTCCTCCTGACTGTCACTGGAAAATACACTTGTGGCCTAAAGTATTGGAAACCTGACCTAACACTATGTAGGTGTATTCAGGTGAGTTCAGGAGTTTTCGGTGAAGTGTATGGTTAATCCTACAGCATGCAAAGATATTTGTAAAAACGCCAAAAAGGAGCGCCAAATCAAAAGGTATGAAAGAGTCCAAAATCATTTTAATTGTTAAAAACTTGCTCACATAAAAACAGCCAATTTCAAGTGGCAAAATAAGCATTTTATTATTATTATACAGAACTTATATGGCGCCAACAGTTTGCACAGCGCTTTACAAAATGAAGGTAGACATAAGTTACAATACAATTTGGTACAAGAGGAAACAGAGGGCCCGGCTCGTTAGAGTTTACAGTCTAGGAGAATAGATATAAAACATAATCTAAATAATTTGTCTATTAAATTGTGTCCAAAAATACATATAAATGTTTGCATAGTTACACATAATATTTAATCATTATGAGCGTTTTATATCTATTCTTTGAGTGTTTTGGCCCCCAAAACGCATTGGATGTTTTTATGTGAGCAATTTATCGACAATTAAAATTATTCTTTCACCCTATTCTTGGTCAGGTGCTCCTTTCATGTGTTTTTATGGTTTAAACTACTGTTGGGTACCCATTGAGGAAAGCCCTGCTGTAGAAGAGCCACGTTACCAGAGGCGTTTGGCTTGTTTTGAGATTTTGAGATTTTTCTTTCAATTGACTGCATCTAATTTCAAAGTACCATTGCTCATTAAATATGTTTTCTTAGATAATAGTGCACTTCCAACTTTTTGATAAGTTTGGGGAAGGATCTTTTCTGTTCCATCATGACTATACCTTGTGCACCAAGCCAGCTCAAGAAAGACATGGTTTGATTTGTTCGGTGTGGAGAAACTTGAGTGGCCTGCCTTGAAACTTTGACTCTTTTGAACACCTTTGGCATAAATTGGAATGTTGACTGTGAGCCAGATCTTTTTTTCCAACATTAGTAGCAGATTTGACAAATGCATTTTTGGCTTATGGGCATACACCACTTTATTATGTACACCTTTCTAGTGCCAAGAAAATCTCCCCCACACCATGACACCACCACCACCAGCCTGAACCATTGATACAAGGCAGGATGGATCCACCACACCATGACACCACCACCCCCAGCCTGAACCATTGATACAAGGCAGGATGGATCCATGCTTTCATGTTGTTTACGCCAAATTCTGACCCTACCATCTGAATGTTGCAGCATCTAGTCTGCCCATTCTCCTCTGACCTCTGACATCATCAAGGCGTTTTCATCCACACAACAGCCGCTCACTGGATATTTTTTCTCTTTTTTGGACCAATCGCTGTAAACTCTAGAGATAGTTGTGTGTGAAAATCCTAGTAGATCAGCAGTTTTTGAAATGCCCAGACCAGCCCATCTGGCACCAACAACCATGCCACGTTCAAAGTCTCTTAAATCCCCTTTCTTCGCCCTTTCTGATGCTCGATTTGAACTTCAGCAAGTCTAGATGCCTAAATGCGCTGAGCTGCTGCCATGTGATTGGCTGATTAGCAATTTGTGTTACCAAGCAATTGAACAGATGTGCCTAATAAAGTGGCTGGTGTGTGTGTATATTCCCACAGCCACCCTCTAAAACCTTGTGGAAAGATTTTCCAGATGAGTGGAGGACGTTCTAGCTACAAGGGGGTGCTCTATATTTAAGCTGAAGTAGACTGAATTTGCCTGCCAGAAAAACGTTCACCATATCATGAATAAAGACTCTATACACCTCTATGATTATGCCTACTGCGTTGCCTGATGTAGGTCAAGTTTTGCATGCTCTCGCTAAAGCTGGATCCATCTTGGATTATGTCCAACCTTCATTTCTTATATCCCTGCTTCCGGTCTCTGAAGTCGTCCACGCACAGACAGAGCCAAGCCTCACTTCCAATGCAAAGCGCACAAACCCCAAGTCAAATGGAACTTCAGGCGGAAGAGGGGAGTAATACAACAAAACAAAAAGAGGTGGCACATTTAGGAGACAATTACAAACTCCAGTGATGTCACTGGAAGGAAGAGAAGAATTATTAGAGGATGTGCCTTGACGTGATTACGTCATTACTGTCCTTGGCAAGGCTCTCACTCTGTAGATCTTGGCAGGTCCAGGGTGCTGGAAATGAGCCTACTACTGCACATGTGCCACCACAAATAGTAACATCAATATCTCCGCAAGTTGAAGAATGTTTGTGAACACGATGGAGTCTAACAATAAGAGTAAAATTATGTTTTTGGATGGTGTAAAAGTTGAAAAAGTGAGCTTTAATGGCCATGATTTTGGAATTATATGTCCAACAAGCTCACATTATTATATTATTATTATTATTATACAGTATTTATAAAGCGCCAATAGTTCGCTCAGCGCTGTACATTACAAAGGGAGACAGAACATGTGACAGAACAATACCAATACAATGCAAAACACGAGGGGATCGAGGGCCCTGCTCTTTCGAGCTTACAATCTAGGAGGGAGGGGATGGTGGCACAGGAGGAGATAGCTGTGGGGGATGGAGTGGTAGGAAGAGTGGAGGAGGTCGGCAAGTTAGCAGGGGGTGGGGTAGGCTTCCCTGAAGAGATGGGTTTTCAGGGTGCGCCTAAAGGAGAGGAGAGTAGGTGATAATCTGATGGGTTGGGGCAGGGAGTTCCAGAGGATGGGTGACACCCTGGAGAAGTCCTGGAGGCGGGCATGGGAGGAGGAGACCAGGGAACTAGAGAGAAGGAGGTCTTGTGAGGAGCGGAGTGTGCGTGCTGGGCGGTACTTGGATATTAGGTCAGTGATGTAGTTCGGGGCAGTATGGTGGACAGCTTTGTACGTCAGTGTTAGGATTTTGAATTTGATCCGTTGCGCAATCGGAAGCCAGTGGAGGGATTGGAAGAGGGGGGTGGAGGAAACGGAGCCCAACCCCTCTCAACCCCCCACCTCACCCCCTCAGTCTCTGCCCGAATCACACACCTACTGAGTGACACATCAGACTGGACGTCGCTCCACCTCCCCAAACCAAACCTCTCCAAAACCGAGTTTCTTGTCTCCCCCCCAGCCTGTGCAGACTCCACCTCTGAAACATTGCCAAAATCCGCACGTTCCCAACCCCAGAAACCACCAAACATCCATTCCATTCTATTTATTTTAAAGTAGATCTATAGGTAAAAAAATGAATAACCTTTATTTTAACATTGGTCACGAGATCCTCAAACACCAGACTTTACGCTCTTCTGTAGAAAATGTCATTACAGTATCGTGTCCCTTGACAAGTGCTATAGTATTCGTTATGTAATCTCTTACACAGTCCGATGTCCTTGAGGGCTGGCATCAGGAGACTGCTCATCATCTGTCCTGCCTGCTCTGTCTACATAATAGTCTCCCATAATTCTCTGACCGAGACTATGTGACCTATTGATTTGTGGGCTCACATTTTAGTTTAACACTTTATTTTGTTTGCCATGGGTTTATTGGACCCAAATGGGTCACCATTCACAGACCCCAATAGATTCTAGCAAGGTGACTGAACTACCTGCCTGGATTTTTCTTGTTCTCCATGTGCCTGCATGGGTTTCTTCCGGGTGCTCCGATTTTCCTCCGACACTCCAAAGACATGCTGGTGGGTTAAATAGCATCTGCCTAAATTGTCCCTAGTACAGTGCCTTGAAAAAGTGTTCATATCCTTTGAAATTTTCCACATTTTGTCACGTTACAACCAAAAACAGAAATGTATTTTATTGAGATTTTATGTGATAGACCAACACAAAGTGGCACATAATTGTGAAATGGAAAGATAATGATAAATGGTTTTCAAATAAATATCTGAAAAGTGTGGTGTGCATTTGTATTCAGCCCCCTTTACTCTGGTTCATTAAATAAATGAACTTATAGTACACACTTCCAGAAACATGATGAGGTCACAGCACAAATCTCTGCCTTACACAGAGCTGACATCTTCCAGGGTTTGGAAGAAATTCATTGATGTACCAGTATAAAAATGCCTCTCCAGTCATCACACACACACACACACACACACACACACACTGTAAAATCCAAAGACCTATTTTATTAAAATGACTGCACTTACATTACTTATATCTCGACTGGATAAAACACACTTCCAGGAACATGATGACGTCACGGCACACAGCTCTTCCCTACACGTTTCGTCAGAGTTTACATCTTCTGGGGCATGGAATCAATAAAAACTACACAGAGGTCCTAACTGTATATAAGTTTGGCCACAGCTACACTTAATGCTGAACTTCGGGAACAAAAACTTTCATTTAAAAATATTTCTCGATAACCACAAAGGATTTAAAGTGATTCTGAAGGAATTTTTTTTTTTAAATAACAAATATGTTATACTTACCTGCTCTGTACAATGGTTTTGCACAGAGCAGCCCCAATCCTCTTCTTTTTTTTTTTTTTGGGTCCCCCATTTGCAGTCATGGCTCCTCCCCCCTGCCGAGTGCACCCCCAGTATCAAACCTATTGGGGGCGCTCGAGCAGGCTTGCTCCCAAGCCGCACTCTGTGTGTCCTTTCATATACTCTGTCCCCCCCCCCCCCCGCTCTCTCCTCATTGGCTTACATGGGTGTGATGTTTAGGTGTCCACTTTTGGTCATATTGGGTTTGTAGTTCTTGGCATGCATTTTTACACTGATCACACTCCCCCATTGTCCCATGAACTAGATCAGTGGTTGTCAACTTAGGAGCTAAAGGGGGACTCAAATGCAGCCCCTGATATCACCAAGGGGCCGCACATAATGTTCAGTATATGTATTGCTTGAAAGGACTGTCAGAAACTGCAGACCAAATACAGGAAATGAGGGTCAGAGAGTGCGGACATGCTACTTTTTTGGCTTGAGATATGCTGAAGAAGGCAATATGAAACTGGGCATACTTTACATGAGGCTAGTAGAGATGAATGCAATTACACTAAGCAATGTTGTCACTACAGACTGTTGAGGTCTAAAGGCTTTTGCCATGGCCACAGGGCTTAGTCATGGACCTCCTTGACCAAGCCCTGTGGAGAGGATGAAATGTGTCAGAGGTGTGGCCTGTGTGGACCTGGACTGAAGCCATTGTCACGGTTTCGCGGTTGGACTTTCTTTGGTTATGGAGTACATTCAGGGCCAGGATGGGCTCTTTCCTTGTCGGCACCCTTATAATGATATGAGTCACTGGAGACAGCAGGACTGGGGACCTGGAGTGGAGCCCAAATTTATTTGTAAAGGTATTTCATTTATTTCAGGTGCTTGTATAGCACCATCAATTTATGCAGCGCTTTACATATATATTGTACATTCACATCAGTGCCTGCCCTCAAGGGGCGTACAATCTAAGGTCCCTAACTCACATTTATACATACACCTACTATGGCCATATTAGACCGGAGCCATTTACCTACCAGCATGTATTTGGAGTGTGGGAGGAAATCAGATTACCTGGAGAAAACCCACACAGGCCGTGGTTGGGATTCGATCCGGCAACCCTAGTGCTGCTAGGCGAAAAGGTCGCAGGTTGGGCACCAGTAAACTAGAGGGCAACAATTGGATATTGGTCAGATAAGTGGTACCCTTGATCCTTGCGAGCTGTGGTCCAACTGCTGCTACAATCTAATTTTGGGCAGGAAGGGAGGGGTCGCCATTTTGTTTTTTTGTTGGGAAAAAAATAGGCTCTAGCTTATTTTCAAGCATAGCTTTTAGTTGATTTGGATAGTACATCAGGGTCATCCTGCCAGTGTGCCTCTGGGGTCTTAGACCGTTCTTCTCAGTGAGTCATCTGCTTGTGTATAGAGGAAAACAAATGAGCTGCTTACCGCAGCATTCACTTTTTTGGCCAAGTTGGGCCCTGGCATTGCAGCACTGGCTCCAAGACGAGTAGTTATCTTGTGCCGCTTTTTAGAAACATCTGTCCATTTGTGGCTAGCCTTGCACATATTGAGGAAAGTTGAATGATTTCCATATGCTTTTTGGGATGTGCCTGGTGCGTGCCGTGCTTTCATCTCTTCATTTCGTATCCTTGCATACTTTTTCAGTAACTCAGACTACTAAACGGGATCCTTGTGTTTATTTGAAATCAAAATATGTGTAAGAAAAGGCGTTTGCTCTACAAAAATATGGGGTCACTCCCTCATTCCAGCAGTGTGGAATGTTTAATATCAGATGGAACTCGCATTTGGAGGCCTGTAACCATGGCAACCTATTACTCTAAGAGCTCTGCACCCAATGCAAATCCTTTGGCACAAATCATTCAACCCCCTTTTTTTTTTTTCTTTTTTCCGCAAACTTAGAATAAACCTCATAACTTTTCCCTCTGCCAGTTGCATCTCTTTCACTGGAAACCTAAAAAAAAAAAAGGAATGTTATTTAAAGTGACAGGATTGATGCATTTGCTGGGTTTTTTGGGAGGTTGTGTTCAGGCACAGCTGTTCTATTCCACCCTAGCCAGAAGCTGCCAGATGTGGTTGAGATTTAATGAGTTTGTTTTGTTGATGCAAATATTATTGCAGCGATGGTATCTTAGGAGCCAAAATATTTCTCTGATTTTGGAAACTAGTGTATTCAGAATGTTTGTTATGATTCACACTTTTGCTGCAGCGTGATACATTTTTAAAAGGAGAACCCCAAGCAACAAATATCAAGATAAAAATTAGTATTGCACCAAAATGAAAATTCTGGTGCCGAAAAATTTAGAATGCACGTGGCCGAACACCAAAACCGAAATGCCTGCGTATGTGGGGAGGCTCAAAATTTTTTTGGTATGTTTTTTTTATAAATTTAATAAGTTATATATATATATATATATATATATATATATATATATAATATACTATACCCCTCACGCCAGGGTACTAGGTGTAATCCTAGACTCCAATCTGTCCTTTCAGCCCCAAATCTAATCACTGTCCAAATCTTGTAGACTTCACCTCCGCAACATCTCCAAGATACGACCGTTCCTAACCTCGGAAACCACTAAGCAACTCATTCTCTCCCTTATTATATCACGCCTTGACTACTGTAACTCCCTCCTCATTGGCCGACCTCATCACAGGCTATCCCCCCTCCAGTCCATCATGAATGCTGTGGCCAGACTCATCCACCATACTAACCGCTCTGTATCTGCCATCCCTCTCTGCCAATCCCTCCACTGGCCTCCACTCAGTGTCCTCCACCCCTCTCTGCCAATCCCTCCACTGGCCTCCACTCAGTGTCCTCCACCCCTCTTTGTCAATCCCTCCACTGGCTCCCAATTGCCCAATGGATAAAATTCAAAACACTGACGTATAAAGCCGTTCATAACACTGCCCCTAATTACATCACCGACCTTGTCTCTAAATACCACCCAAACTGTACTCTCCGCTCCTCGCAAGACCTCCTACTCTCTAGCTCCCTTGTCTCCTCCCATGCTCGTCTCCAGGATTTCTCAAGGGCTTCACCCATCCTCTGGAACTCCCTACCCCAAGCTATCAGGCTATCGCCTACTCTGCTCACTTTTAGGTGCACTCTGAAAACCCATCTCTTCAGGGAAGCCTATCCCGCCCTCAGCTAATACTGGAATCCTCTACTCCTCCTACCACTCCACCTCCCACAGCTAATTACCTCTTGTACCACTATCCCCTCCCTCCTAGATTGTAAGCTCCCAGGATCAGGGCCCTCCTATCCCTCTTGTATTGAACTGTATTGTTACTGTAATGACTCCCTCCATAATGTAAAGCTCTGAGCAAACTGTCGGCGCTATATAAGTTCTTTATAATAATAAAAATAATAATATATATATACTTATGATTTTATTGCTATCACATAGGGGACCAATAGTCCCCTATGTGATAGCATATGAGTTACAGGTGCTCTTTGTAGGGGGTGGGGGTGGGGGCAGTGTGTGCAAGAAGAGGGCAGAAGAGAAGCAGTGTATACAGTGAGGGAGCAGTGTATACACTCAGGCTGCCCCTATATGTCACTGCCAGTTTTTAAATGTAATTACCGGCTTTCCCCCCCCCCCCCCTTCGCTATAGATCCGAGAATGAACTGTCATTTTCCACTCCGCTAAAGGAAACTAAGAGGTGGGGTCACTGGGTGACCCCACCCCTTAGTTTCCCTTACACACCAAGCAATACACACCAAACCGAGCATGTGCAGACTTGCCACTGCTGCTTTGTACTATGATAGATGGATTGGAAACTGTGGAAGAAGGGGAGGATCAGAGAAGACAGGATCAAACCGCCTTTTTACATAATGGGGAGGATTAACTCCTAAGATTCCACAGTATAACAAGCATGCTTTACTGCATCTACAGACTGATTGTACTGTTGTGGGTTTAGTGACACTTATCGCATTTTGGCTTTAGCACTTGTACATCAAGCAGGTGCTGGTAAATTCTGGAAAACCGTTTAGCTCCAGGTGGGTCAACAAAAGTGTTAACAAGTGAGCATTTGGGTAAGTCCCTTAGTGGGTCAGGGAATCGGATGTGGGCAGCATGCCGAGGCTGGAAGTAATGGAAAAACATACGATTGGGGAGTTGAAAATCTGCTATTAGTTTATCAAAGAATGTGATGCCATCTAGTACATCGATATGGCCTAGGCAAGTAATTCCCATTCCCAACAAGTACTCCGTGTGTAGAAGTAGTGAAAATTCAGCTAATGGCAGTTGTGCCAATGGGGCATTGGGGTATATAGAGGTGAAATGTGTCTTAACGGGCATAGCATCCCAATTGTTTAAAGCCTGAATTAACAACCTATATATTGCTAGTTTAGGGCTTGCGCTACGATTCCCATTGGAAGTGAAGTATGAACGGTCTGGGAAGTGCTTTACACCTGATTAATGCGGAGAGGTTAGTATAAGAATTTGGAAAACTCCGAACTCCTCCAGTGTGATATATGGGAAATTTGTCAGGCTATGCAATACAAATTAAAGTCTGGTAATGTAGACCGCCCAGGCCCAACGGTCTTGGAAGTATAGACCAGCCTAAATAATACCTGCACCAGCCCACAAAAAGGGATAATGAAGAGACTTTAGAACTTGAATGTATTTAGGGGGGGGGGTATACACTGGAGAGTGCCATACTACATTTTAGGCAAAAGGATCACGTTCGTTAAATTGGCTCAGCCCATGACATCCAATTGCAACCTAGACCATATCTGTATTTTACTTTAACCTCCCTGGCGGTATGATTCTTTCCGATTTTTTTGTGCTGAAAGCGGTACCATTTTTTCGCATGGAAATAGTTTTTTTATTGTAGGCTGTAATTTTTAGAAAAATTTCCCCACAAATCATCACTCAATTCTGCAAGTGGTTCTGATTTACTATCGCTGTTCTCTAGCCGGTCTAAAACCGCTTTTGACCTAAAGGGACGCTTTTTGGACGCCATGGACGTTTCTCAGTTTCCAGGCAGAAAGAACAGACAAAATGCAGGCAGGGCGCCGGACAAAGCACTCGGGACAATATGTATGTGAAATGGGATGAAACAGCAATGTTTTACTATCTAAAATTTAAAAAAAAAAAAAATGAAATTTTTTAAATTTCCCGCCACCGGCGGCGCCCGTACGTCCCGGGGACCGGAACACAGAAGCCGGGTGCCGGAATCGGCCGGAGGAGATGGCCGGGGACGCTGCAGGGGAGACATCGAGGGAACGAAGGACAAGGTAAGTGCTGCAGGGACTCCCTGAGCAACGCCGCATGGTAAGCCCAAGTGTAGCTCGGGGTTACCGCTTTTGGTATAGAAATTTTACCACGAGCTACACTCGGGAATACCGCCAGGGGGGTTAATGGTAGTTCAGGGACTAAAATTCCTGAAACATCTTCGGACACTTATATCCAGAGATATCCTATTATAAGTGGGAGGGAATCCTGTTCCAGAGTAGGTAGGAAAGAATCTATTGGTAGTATCTTGGATTTTACCGAGTTTATGGATAAGCCCGAGGATGGTAATTATGTGCAGAGCTAACTGCAGGGGGGGGGGGGGCTGGTCTGCTAGATATATGGTCTGCATATAAGCCAATCATGTCTGCATTAAGCTGCTGTTTGAAGGGACGACACTTCGGACCTTAACTGACGTCACTGCTAACCGGATGTGATGTTAACAATACCTCAGTCTCCAGGACAGTCGCTCACTGCTCACCCTGCTCAGGACACCCAGCACCGACTGAACACTTCATTCTTCTCAGACCCCGTCCTGGGGTGTCCTGAGCGGGGTGAGCAGTGGGCTACCGTCCTGGAGTAGCAGTGACGTCAGTCCGAAGTGTCGCCAATTCCAACAGTGGCCATCTTTACAGTTGGATTCGGACTGGCACCCGGGCAGAGTGGTACCACCGGATACTGAAGCTCCCATTTAGGACGATACGGCGGTTCCCCTGTTTGGGACCCACATGTTCTTCAACTGGCTCAGTTCACATATGGTTATACCATCTACCATTTTACCATCTACCTCCACATCAAGAGTTGTCCCTGTGCCTGCGGTGAGATTGAGCTGGCTTATTTCTTTCCAATGGTCTATGGTGTACTATGGCGGTTACTGACTTATGAAATGTCACATTTTATTGAGTTTATTAAAGGAATATATTTACATTCTAGGGGATGTACTGAACTTTTTCTGTGGTACAAGTTCCATTTATTTCAGGTACTTATATAGCGCCGTCAATTTACGCAGCACTTTACATATATATTGTACATTCACATCAGTCCCTAACCCTCAAGGGGAGTACAATCTAAGGTCCCTAACCCTCAAGGGGTGTACAATCTAAGGTCCCTAACCCTCAAGGGGCGTACAATCTAAGGTCCCTAACCCTCAAGGGGCGTACAATCTAAGGTCCCTGACCCTCAAGGGGCGTACAATCTAAGGTCCCTAACCCTCAAGGGGCGTACAATCTAAGGTCCCTAACTCACATTCATACATACACATACTAGGGACAATTTAGACAGGAGCCAATTCATCTACCAGCATGTCTTTGGGGCGTGAGAGGAAACCAGAGTACCCGGAGTAAACCCACGCAGGCACAGGGAGAACATGCAAACTCCAGGCAGGCGATGCCGTGGTTGGGATTTGAACCAACAACCCTAGTACTGCCAGGCAGAAGTGCTAACCATTTAGCACTGATGGGATATATAATCATCATTGGCTTATTGCTAACCACCAGTGTGTAGTATCTTTGTTTTTTGTATATATTTGCTTCGCCTCTATTCCCAAGGGGGCTTCCCGTTACCGCAGCATTGGTCATATGTGTGTGTTCATACAGTGCAACTGAGCGCCTAGTCCAGTTTTTTTTTTTTTTTTTGCCAATCATGTCTGCATGCACATCCTTGCTCAATCCAGAGTCCCTGGCTGGGCGCAAAAGTTCACCACCTTGCTGAGTGCAGCTCACTTTGAATATTTCCTTCATTCCCAATCCACTGATTTCTCATACTGTCCTGCCAGGTCCACTTTATACTGCACATTGTGCCGTGGCCATATTCGTTCCAAAGGAAAGAAGTTTTGCATACACAAAAACACCTCAGACTTTCTGTCTATTTTTTTTCGTGTGTGTATGACGATCAAGCTGTGGTTTTTAGTCTGGCTTGCAAAAGAGAAAGGGGTCACATTTCCTACTATGATTCTAAATTCAAAACACTTATTTTTCTGCTTTGGAACAGATTCTACGGTTCTGTTATTATGAAACAAAATTTGAATCCCGCTGTTTTTGATTCCTGATTCTCACTCTGCAGGTTTTGATTTATAAACATGCTGAGATAGTATTTCGGAATGTGTCAGTGATAGGCAGAACTGATGAGCCAGTAGGTTTTGGTTTAAGTCCAGCTGGAAGGTTCTCTAGTAAGTTGGAAGGAGTCATTGAGCTGGCAGTTCAAGCTTTTACTGATGGGATGTAGTGACGGTTGGATAGCGGCAGTGCTGGGCATAAAGGAACAACGTTTTTTTTTTTTACAGGTTAGAAGAAAGACTGCAGTGCACCTCCATTTTCTTTGTAGACCAACATGTAGACATGGGGCTCAAAAGAAACCTGTCGGAAGAAAAACTATTATTATTACGCAGTATTTATATAGCGCTAACAGTTTGCTCAGCGCTGTACATTACAATGGGAGACAACACATGAGACAGTACAGTAACAATACAATAAAATACACGAGGGGTTCGAGGGCCCTGCTCCTTGGAGCTTACAATCTAGGAGGGAGGGGAGAGTGGTACAGGAGGAAATAGCTGTGGGGGATGGAGTGGTGGGAAGAGCAGAGGAGATCAGCTGTTAGGTGAAGGCGGGGTAGGCTTCTCTGAAGAGATGGGTTTTCAGGGTGTGCCTAAAGGTGAGGAGGGTAGGTGACAGTCGGATGGATTGGCGTAGTGAGTTCCAGAGGATGGGGGAAGCCCTGGAGAAGTCATGGGAGGAGGAGACCAGGGAACTGGAGAGTAGGATGTCTTGTGAGGAGCGGAGAGTGCATTTTGGGTGGTAGATGGATATCAGGTCGGTGATGTAGTTTGGGGCAGGGTTATGAACAGCTTTGTACGTCAATGTTAGTATTTTGAATTTAATGCGTTGGGCAAACGGAAGCCAGTGGAGGGATTGGCAGAGGGGGGTGGCGGATACGGAGTCGTTGGTAAGGTGGATGAGTCTGGCAGCAGCATTGAGCATGAAGCGGGGATAGCCTGTGTTGGGGTAGGCCGGCGAGGAGGGAGTGAGATGTTACTACTACTGACTTATTTAGCATAAGCTGTGGGGCCTTGAACGTCATGTTGGCTTCACTACACATTTGACATGTGTAGCACTACCCCTTGAGCAGCCACTGAATTGTTTTGTGTTTTCTCTGCACACCTGAAGATGAAACTTCTTGCTCACCCAGCACTTACCAACGCACCTTGAGGTGTTTCAAAGGTCAAGCATAGCCTGAAATGATTAGCAAGTTACTTCTACAATCAATAAGACAATAACTTTACACTGAGAGATATGGTTAAACACCTGCTGTATTCAGATTAACAGAACTGAACTGCATTTACTTAGCAACAGTATATAAAGACAGTCCTAACGTGCTGTAACAGTCCCAGTTTCATCCCAATGGCTAATGATTGATGAAAGGAAAAAATAAAAAAAACCTGTTGGTCGGCAAAGTTGGGGCCCTTGAATCAAGCACAACAGTTCCCAGCAGTAAACATATTAACTTGTATGATGTTGGTTTCTTACCAGACCCAAGGAACCCTCTTTTGGGTCTCCAGACATGTGCTGTGATTCAGTAAAGGTCCACTTCCAGTCAGATAGGGATAGAAGTCGCTGATGATCTCTCTCTTTCAATCACCCTGAGACAGTCCCTCTTTTTCTTCTATACAAGTGGTGGGAATGCTTTCTAGCTCTCTGATCTCACCAGGCATCCAATTCACACCCCTCCCAAGGAGAAAGATCTCAGTCTCTTTGCTTCTGTGAGTTCTAACCCGCTTATGGTCAGCTATGGCAAGGATCTGTTCATCCAGTAGGAGCAGGAAAGTCTCTGATCAGCACTCTTCTCCTGGTTACCACAGCATCAGATAGCTCAAGCAAAAGCACACACTACTGTTCCCCCTTCATTGAAAACTTCTTGTGCCCTCTACCAACTGTAGACCTCTTCTCCTTGTCTTGTTGCATCATCCAACCAACTCCACGACCCAGCCAAGATGGCTGCCCCCTGTACTGGAGACATGCCATAGATGAGCTATGCAAAGCTGTCTCCTTAAAGATGGCTGCTGCACTTCTGCATTAATGAATATTCCATTTAACCCTGTCCTTACCGCAGAAGGATAACACAACATTAACAAAGGAAGAAGTTCCATAGCAGTTATCAGCCATAGTCCAGGTTTTGTAGCACCCACCTAGTGTAGAGTAGGCTGCTAAGTAAACTTAGCGCCACTCTAATCAGCAACATAGATGTTAAGTGAGGCTGCTCAGTGTTTCAGAGGCTGCTGCTCTGTTGTGTCTCTGTCTTCTAGAGCAGTGGTTCTCAACCTGTGGGTCGCGACCCCTTTGGGGGTCGAACGACCCTTTCAAAGGGGTCGCCTAAGACCATCAGAAAACACATATTTCCGATGTGTAAAGAGCAGCTACTGTGTAGAAAGCAGCTGCTGTGTTGAAAGCAGCTACTCTGTTAAAAGCATCTACTGTGTTGAAAGCAGCAGTATTGGAGGTAAAACAGCACTCATGAATTAAAATTACTGGGTAAATAATTTTATGGTTGGGGGTCACCACAACATGAGGAACTGTATTAAAGGGTCACGGCATTAGGAAGGTTGAGAACCACTGTTCTAGAGGATTCTAAAACCATAGTGGGAGGAAGAAGGAGGTCTGAATATTTATGGGATTCCAGCCAATCCAGTGAAGCGTTAGGATAGCTTATATTCACATACCTGTTCTAATTAGAAAAGAATAGCAAAGATCAAAATGACAGCCTTGGCACGTACACCTATAAAATCAAGTCAGAAATGGAGAGACTTTTGTTTTCATTTTGACAAGCTACCATAAAATGTTACTCCAATGGCACGCTTTCCTTTTTTTTTTTTTCCTTCACTTGCCTTTCAAACACGTTTCAGTCATCTACAATGTTATCCAATGCTTATCCAAAATGGTAATATATTGCAGCTTAACAGACCTTAGAAGTGGTGGTTGCATTATTTTATTCCTTTTGGGGGGGGGGGGTTTGTTGATCCTGCCAATAACAAACTTCTTGACCCAGAGTGAAAACACTCACTGTTCTGTGTCTAGGGAGGAGCCACATTGTTGCTCAAGGACAGGAAGTGCTGTGTCTACAAAACACATGGGGAGGAGGTGTTCTGTAGTCCCCAGAGATGAACTGGGCAGGCCTGATAAGACTGTATGAGATATCAGAGGACTAGAAGCTCTCACTATATCAGCTCACATTATATCTGACAGGATCAATGGGTGTTTTTTTGCACTTATCAAACAGTTGAAGCAAAACATTTTAAATGGTAAATGTAACTGACCAAACGGGAGCTAATAAGAAAAGTTCAAGTGGTTGTACAGGCTGAAGTTTTTTTTTACCTTCATGCATTCTATGCGTCCCCCCCCAGCACTCCACAATACTTACTTGAGTCCCATCTCAATCCAACGATGTGCACGGAAGCCTAGTCTGTCCCAAGTCTATCTCTCCTCTTTGGCTGAGCCTTTGGCTCCCGCTACTGTCATTCACAGCCAGTGAGCTAATGAAGAGCGAGCAGGGGTGCTAGCCGAGCCGCCCCTGTGTGCAAATGGACACACACAGCAGCGACCCGGGACTGAACTGTGGGGACACTTGGCAGCAGGGAGGGGCCAGGAGCACCGGCATGGGACCGAAGAAGAGGAAGATCGGGGCTACGCTGTGCAAAATCACTGCACACAGCAGGTAAGTATAACATATTTGTTATTTAACAAAGAAACAAAGAAAATCTACCTTTTACAATCATTTTCACTCTTAGGGATTATATACACTTTAATGGAAGACTTGTGAAATGCAGGCGCAGTATGACATAAACACTGCAGTCTCCTGCGGATAGTGTATACACACTCTGTTATCAATTGCCTCCTATGCAGATCGGTAAAACATTTTTTGATTGAGATTGATATATCATTAAAGTGATACAAAAGTTTTTTTTTGTTTGTTTTTTTTAAATAGCAAATATGTAATACTTACCTGCTCTGTGCAGGGGTTTTGCAAAGAGCAGCAAGGATCCTCCTCTTCTTGGGTCCCCTGCTGGCGCTCCTGGCCCCTCCCTCCTGTCGGGTGCCCCCATAGCAAGTAGCTTGCTATAGGGGCACCCGAGCAGGTGTGCTCCCGAGCCACGGATCTGCGTGTCCATTCACACACACAAATCCACAGCTCGGCCCTGCCCCCTCCCTTTCCTGATTGGCTCATTGGCTGTGATTGACTTTGGCTCCTGCTGCTGCCTCAGCGAATCAGGAGTCCGATTCCCCAGAAAACCAAGGCTCTCATGGACAGCGCTGGATCGGGATGGGGCTCAGGTGAGTGTTAGAGGGGGCTCTGGGACTGCTGTACAGAGAAGCCTTTAGAACCACTTTAAGGACTTTAATAATATTAGTAGTATTGTTGTTCAGGATTTATGTAGCTTCCACAGTTAGCCCAGCACTTTAAATTATAAAGGGAGACCGTACAGTTACAATACAATTCAATACAAGAGGGTTATGATGGCCCTGCTCTTGAGAGCTTACAATCTATCAGGGATGGGCAAGTGATCCAAAACTGTGAGGGGATGAGTTGATGGACAAAGTAAAATTCCAGTTGTTGGGTAGAGGTGGGATAGGCATCCCCTAAGAGATGATGTTTGAGGGACCATTTAAAGGTGAACTGAGTGAGAGTTGCTGGACAGCTTGATGTAGGAATTTCCAGAGGATGGGGGAGGCTCTGATAGTCTTGAAGTTGAGCATGGGAGGAAGAGTCAAGGGAATTGGAGATCAGGAGGTCTTAGGGAGATGCTTTGAGTGATGTGAGATGAGGTCGGTGATGTAGCTCAGGGCAGAGTCGTGGATGGCTATGTCCTCCTTCGTATGTTGAATTTTATTTGTTGGGTGATTGGAAGCCAGTGGAGGGATTGGCAGAGTGGTATGGTAGACACTAAACGATTGGTAAGGTGGTTGAGTCCGGTAGCAGTATTCATGGTAGACTGAAGGGGGGATAGTCTGTGTAGATGTAGGCCAACAAGGAGGGAGTTACAATTGTCCCAAAAGGAGGACTTTGGGCCATTGTTGGTTTTTGGTTCAATAACAGGAGGACAAAATACTGTCAGAACAACAAAAAATAACTAATAAAAGAGTTTTCATGTAACATTCCGTAGAAATTAAATGATATCTTGGCCAGCGGACATTGCAAGGGACAGATAAAAATTTATATATCTGGCTCCCTCCTGCAGACGCTCTACAAATGCCAAGGACTATAAATCTGAAAGCTTACACCACTCTGATATGTTTCTAAGGGTTTCTTGCAGATAATCTTCTGAAAATTGCCAAAAAATGTAAAGAAGAAAAACGATAATGGAACTTTATAATTGCGTTTTTTTTTTCTCTTTATTTGCGAAACAGTTGAGTACCGCTCCTGGAAAGGCCGCTGGGTCGTGGAGGGGGCACGGGGTCAAAACTGACGTTTGTTTGAAAACATTTAGCAATCATGGAAAAGGAACGGCTGAAGATCAAATGTCTCTTTCAAATTATAAGTTAGCCCCCCTCCCCTTTTATGACCAAATTTGTTAGGGAATGAGGGACCTGTAAGCATAAAAAAACACATTTAGCAGTAATTGGGGCTGGGATCCAGCCCTGTAGAAGTCTGTGGTGCTGTAATGCCCAAACGCAGCCAGGACAGAAAGGCTTGCAGTGCTTGATATAAATAAACACCTAACGCCATGGTTGCAAGATCAAGGTAAGTATGCATTTTTGGAGGAGGAAGCTGGGTTAGGCCAGGGAAAAATAATAAGTGCACTTTGTCCTAAAGTGTACTTATCCTTTAAAGCGGACCTTGCACCCCTCTGAGGATTGCAGTAATCTATCGGCCTCCCAGACCCGTATCCCGCTTCCTTGACGACGTTTGCACCTGGCTACCCTTCTTCCTCTCCTCTGAGCTACCCACCATCATCCTTGGTGACTTCAATATCCCTATCAACATCAACAACCCGGCTACATCCCAACTCCTCCACTTAACCTCTTCTTTTGCACTCACACAGTGCACACAGTCCTCCACCCACACTGACGGGAACACCCTGAACCTCGTTTTCGGTCATCTCTTTACCCTTTACAAATCTGCCTTCCTCACCTACACCTCCTCCCTCCACGCCGGCAAACAAGCCTACTTCGTAACCCTCATCAATACCCTCTCCACCTGTCCTCGCCGGCTCTTCTCCACTTTCATCTACCTACTTTCCCCCTCCCCACCTCCACCCAGTACCTGTCCTTCCAACCCCATGTCCAATCGTTGGCAAACTCATGCAGGCTCCACCTCCGCAATACCTCCAAAATACGTTCGTTCCTAACCCCAGACACTACTAAACAACTCATTAACTCCCTTATTATCTCGCGACTCGACTACTGCAACTCCCTCCTCACAGGCCCACCTCATCACAGACTATCCCCGCTTCAGTCTATCCTGAACTCAGTGGCCAGACTCATCCACCTTACCAACCGCTCCGCATCTGCCACCCCCCTCCGTCATTCCCTCCATTGGATTTTGATTGCCCAACGCATTCAATTCAAACTACTAACATTGACGTACAAAGCCATTCATAACATTGCCCCAAACTACCTCACTGACCTGATACCCAAATACCACCCAATCCGTACTCTTCGCTCCTCACAGGACCTCCTACTTTCTAGCTTCCTGGTCTCCTCCTCCCACGCCAAACTCCAGGACTTCCCCGATCCTCTGGAACTCACTACTCACACCCTGAAAACCCATCTTCAGGGAAGCCTACCCCACCCTCACCTAACAGCCAATCTCCTCCATTCCTCCCACCACTCCATCCCCCACAGCCACTTCCTCCTGTACCACTATCCCCTCCCTCCTAGATTGTAAGCTCGAAAGAGCAGGACCCTCGGACCTCTCGTATATTGTCTTGTTACTGTATTGTCTCATGTTCTGTCCCCCACTATATTGTACAGCGCTGAGCAAACTTTTTGGCGCTATATAAATACTGTATTTATTATAATAATAATCAGATATATTTTTCATGTGGCATGCATGGGAATTAATGTGACAGTGTAACACTTATTTATTACCCCTCAAATGTCAAAGTACAGCCCTGGCCAAAAGTTTTGAGAATGAGACAAATATTAATTTTCACAAACTTTCATCTTTTTGTCAGATGTTCCTCTGATATACTGAAGTATAATGACAAGCATTTCATGTGTCAAAGGCTTTTATTGATAATTACATGAAGTTTATGCAAAGCTTCAATATTTGCAGTGTTGACCCTTCTTTTTCAAGACCTCTGCAATTCTCCCTGGCATGCTGTCAATCAACTTCTGGGCCATATCCGGACTGGTGGCAGCCCATTCTTGCTTAATCAATGCTTGGAGTTCGTCAGAATTTGTGAGGTTTTTTTTTTGTTCACCCGCCACTTGAGGATTGGCCACAAGTTCTCAATGGGATTAAGGGTTGTAGAGTTTCCTGACCATGGACCCAACATTTTCGATATTTTGATCCCCACTTAGTTATCACTTTTGCCTTATGGCAGAGTGCTCCATCACGCGGGAAAAGGCATTGTTGCTCACCAAACTGTTTTTGGATGGTTGGGAGAAGTTGCTCTCGGAGGTTGTTTTTGTACCATTCTTTATTCATGGCTGTCTTGTGCGTGAGCCCACTCCACTGGCTGAGAAGCAATCCCAAACATCAATGGTTTCAGAATGCTTTACTGTTGGCATGACACAGGACTGATGGTAGCGCTCACCTTTTCTTCTCCGGACAAGGTTTTTTCCGGGATGCCCCAAACAATCTAAAAGGGGATTCATCAGAGAAAATGACTTTATCCCAGTCGTCAGCAGTCCAATCCCTGGACCTTTTGCAGAATATCAGTCTGTCCCTGATGTTTTTAATGGAGAGAAATGGATTCTTTGCTGCCCTTCTTGACACCAGGCCATCCTCCAAAGTCTTTGCCTCCCTGTGTGTGCTGATGCCCTCACACCCGCCTGCTGCCTTTCCTGAGCAAGCTCTGCACTGGTGGTGCCCCGATCCCGCAGCTGAATCAGCTTTAAGAGACGGTCCTGGCGCTTGCTGGACTATCTTGGACACCCTGAAACCTTCTTCACAACAATTGAACCTCTCTCCTTGACATTCTTGATGATCCGATAAACAGTTGATTTAGGTGCAATCTTAGTAGCAGCAATATCCTTGCCTGTGAATCACTTTTTGTGCAAAGCAATGATGACCGCACGTGTTTCCTTGCAGGAAAATTTTAATATTGAAATTAAAATTTTTATATATTTACACCTCCTCCCTTGGCCATTTGATACACTCTCACGGCTTCAACTACCATCTCTATGCCAACAACATGCAAATCTATCTCTCTACCCCTCACCTCACCCCTTCAGTCTCCGCCTGTATCACAAGCCTACTGAGCGACATATTGGACTGGATGTCACTCCACTTCCTCAAACTAAATCTGTCCAAAACTGAGCTCCTAGTCCCCCCTCCCCTTCCCCCCTGACTTCTCCATCAAGACCACAACACCACCATCAGTCCCTCCCCTCAAGCCAGAGTACTAGGTGTCATCCTAGACTTCAATCTGTCCTTCCAGCCACAGGTCCATTCGCTGACAAACTCATGTAGACTTCACCTCTGCAACATCTCCAAAATACGTCTGTTCCTAACCCCGGAAACCACAAAGCAACTCATTCACTCCCTTATTATATCACGCC
Source organism: Staurois parvus (assembly GCF_062004578.1). NCBI lineage: Eukaryota > Metazoa > Chordata > Amphibia > Anura > Ranidae > Staurois > Staurois parvus. The sequence continues at coordinate 73,504 of NW_028318661.1, read as the reverse complement.
TTGACCACTGTAACTCCCTCCTCATCGGCTTACCTCACCGCAGGCTATCCCCGCTTCAGTCTATCTCGAATGCTGCGGCCAGACTCATCCACCTTACAAACCGCTCCGTATCCGCCACCCCCCTCTGCCAATCCCTCCACTGGCTTCCGATTGCCCAACGGATAAAATTCAAAATGCTAACACTGACGTATAAGGCTGTTCATAACACTGCCCCAAACTATATCACAGACCTGATATCCAAATACCACCCAAAACGCACTCTCCGCTCCTCACAAGACCTCCTACTCTCTAGTTCCCTGGTCTCCTCCTCCCATGCCCGTCTCCAGGACTTCTCCAGGGCTTCCCCCATCCTCTGGAACTCCCTACCCCAATCCATCAGACTATCACCTACTCTCCTCACATTTAGGCACACTCTGAAAACCCATCTCTTCAGGGAAGCCTACCTCGTCCTCAGCTAATTACTGAAGTCCTCCACTCTTCCTACCACTCCATCCCCCACAGCTATTTCCTCCTGTACCACTCTCCCCTCCCTCCTAGATTGTAAGTTCCAAAGAGCAGGGCCCTCGAACCCCTCGTGTATTGAATCGTATTGTTACTGTACTGTCTCGTGTACTGTCTCCCATTATATTGTACAGCGCTGAGCAAACTATTGGTGCTATATAATATATAAATCCTGTATAATAATAATAATAGACTTCAATGGAAAATTCCTGAAAAGCACGGCATGAGCATTTTTCTAAGCGTTTTTTTGCACATTTTCTGCTCAAACAGCAGTTCTTCACTTTGTTAGCATCACTCCTATTTGAAAAACATCTGGCAAAAACTGCAAAAGTGTGCAGTTCTGCTTCAAAAATGCTTGAAAACGTGATGCTTCGGTGTGAATTTAGCCTCAATAATTAAAGGATGACAATCATAATTCGTAATGGATTTATGTTAGAAAGCTCATGCTGCAGTGCGTCTTTTGGAAATAAATGACACATATAATGTAATCATTAGACTGTGAATAGCTTTTCTTTTTTGCTTTGGGATGTACTATATACAGGTACATAATTCATCTTAAAAACCATTCTATCACTGTGTTATCATGACACTCCCTGAAGGCAGAGCAATAAAACTGTGACAGTTTCACCTCCATGTGAACGTATATGCTGCCTTAGATCTACACATTTTTTTTTTCTTCAATTGAATCACGTGAAATGTCACAAGAAGTGCCTTACAGGGTTATGAACCGGGAAGAAAATACTACGGCTTCGTTCACATCTGAGCATAAGCTTGTGTCATGTATTGTAAGCACGTTTTTTGCACAACAACCCATTGACTTGAATGTACTGCCTGCTGCATGGCAAACATACCAAAGACGCTCAAGTACCAAATGGTGGCACTGAGCCAAGCTCATCTGTCTACCTGAAAGTGCGTCACAAATTTTTGCACCCCTTTCACACAGGCCCGTGTCTGTTCACGTTTCCGCTATATTCGGGTGTGAATGCAGCCCTAAAGTGGACCTGAAGTTCTGCTGTGATAAACAGCAAGCAGGCAGACTTTTATTTCAAAAGATACATGCAATGTCTCTACTGCAATTAAATGCCCCTACTTGCCTGCTCACTGCCTTCTCCAGTGCTGTAAACTGATCTGCGCATGCACAGCACTGGGCCGGACTCTGTGTGCCTTGATGACTGGCTCCTGCACATGTGCACGAGTGATGTCATCCCATGCTGGCCAATGAGGATGACTGAAAACTGGAACACGGGACAAGATGCTGGTGTCAGCAAGGGAGTGCTGGAAAGGTAAGTTTAACCCCTTTAGGTCCGGTTTAAAGCAGAATTCCAGTCTTCCCTTCAGTCTTGCACAGTTATACAGCTCCTCTCCTGGACAGAAATGGCTTACTCTGATTTCACTGCACACTGTGAGCTTCTCACAAGGTGCATTAGAATTTATAGCAAGTCCTATAGAGCTTGTCTCATTTCCTGACTGGAGGACATCCAGCATCGTAAAGCGTTGCGGCCCTGGCATGGGTACACACCTGGCCACTGCCTCTGACGCTAAAAGACATAGTGTTTGGGGTGCTGTAAAAATGCAGCTCAACCACAGGATCTTTCTTGCCCCCACCTTTAGCCTCTTTAAAGTGGTTCTAAAGGTTTTTTACCTAACTGCATTTTATACATTCAGGTAAAAAGTCTTCTGTGTCACGCCCCCCCCCCCCCTTATACTTACCTGAGCCCCTTTACATTCCAGAACTGTGCACGAGAGCTGCGGCTCTGCTGACTTTGTCCCTCCTCCCTGGACAGATCGATAGCAGCGGGAATCACTGGCTACTGCTCATGTCAATCAACTCCAGTGATGAGGGAGTGGGGGAGGGGCCGAGTCCTGCTGTCTGTCTGTGTAGACGCAGCAGCAGGACTCGGGAACGAGCCCACATGGGAATCGGCCTCCTATTGGGGGCCCTGAACAAAGAGGAGGAGCCAGGAACACCATCGAGGGATCCGGGAAGAGAATTGGGGCTGCAATTCTATTGCACAGAGCAAGTAAGACATGTTTCTTATTAAAAAAAAACAAAAAAACACATTTTTCCTTTACAACCGAACCAGGTTCAAAATCGATCATTAAATTGATTGATCTTGTTGAATTTTCTGCATTGTCTTATCACTGACACTTTGGGGTTGATTTACAAAAACTGGAGAGTCCAAAATCTGGCGCAGCTCTGCATAGAAACCAATCAGCTTCCAGGTTTCTTTATCAAAGCTTCATTGAACAAGTTAGAAGCTGATTGGCTGCCATGCACAGCTGCACCAGATTTTGTACTCTCCGGTTTTAGTAAATCAACCCCTTTGACTCTTCTGGCCTATAATTCTTCTGCGCTTCTATAGTACATTTTTCAGGGCCGTGAACTTCTTTTCTGCTTGTTTCTTTTAGCTTCACACTTCTTGGACTCCCTTGTCACCACAATCACGATTAAGTTCCTTTCTCTATAAAGCATTCCATCTAGCGATTGTAAATGTACGTTTCCCCAAGAATGCACGGATTTATTAAACTCTTCCTTTTATCTTTTCTTTTTATTTCCTTCACATAAGTAGCTGGATATCTTTCGGAAACTGTATTTGTTTTAATTTGTGACGGGAGGAAACGGGGTGGATGGAGGCAGCATGGAACTGGATCATGGGAAAACCGATCTGTTGGAAGAAAGCTTCCCCTACCACCCCCCCCCCCCAAGGCAGATAATGTTGAATATTAAAGTGCGTTATCTCTCGGTGATCCACGGCATCCTGTTTCCCATCGAATCTGAGGGAATTTGCTTGCCTCCAGGTGGAAACACTGGCCACATTCTAAAAATAACCGTTTATTTATTGAAGTCTTGGGGATCCGACCCCTCTCCAGTAATAGAATCCAGATGTGCTGATGTCATCAACACTGGCCTTTCTCGGAGGTGTAGATGTACTGCCAAGCTCAGGATTCTAGAAACAGGAATTAGAAGCTGAATTAGTTATTTTCAGGATGATAAGGAAAATATAAATCTCTGATCACGGGGAAAGGTTTTGACCGTATATTTGGAAGAGAAAAGTTCCAAAGGAAAAGAAAAGATTAGAAAGTTGAGAAATTAATTCAGAGATCTTTAACAAGTCAAGTGTCATGATAGAATCTCCCCAAAGGGGAGCCTTTTAAGCTCCAATTCTGGACTTGCCATGTTGGACCTCCTAAAACATTTTACAGGTTAAGAATATGCACAAGTCATACATCAGCATTTACAAGAAACATTCATTTCTCTTATTTTGGAACACATTTTAAGCTCGTGATCCCCAATGATTGAAGAACTCTATGTCTGACTTAGCAGGGGAGGTGTCAGACTCCTGCAGAGATACCACTGCTACCACAAAGAGAGCAAGAGACCTTCTCTGCTGCATGATGGCAGGGGACAGCCTTTTATGCACAGGCTGTGGTTGATTTGTAAAAAAACACACTGTAAGACTTTGCACGCTTCTTGCTTTGATGCAGCTGGAATGTATTGGTTAATATAGACTTAAATTTCACTTGGCTTTAAAGTGTTACTAAACCCCGGACCCTGCATTCACTATATTCGCTCTCCCCAGACCCCGCATTCACTATATCCGCCCTCCGTGGACCCCGCATTCACTATATCCGCTCTCCCCGGACCCCGCATTCACTATATCCGCCCTCCGTGGACCCCGCATTCACTATATTCGCTCTCCCCGGACCCCGCATTCACTATATCCGCTCTCCCCGGACCCCGCATTCACTATGTCCGCTCTACCCGGACCCCGCATTCACTATATCTGCTCTCCCCGGACCCCGCATTCACTATGTCCGCTCTCCCCGGACCCCGCATTCACTATGTCCGCTCTCCCCAGACCCTGCATTCACTATATCCGCTCTCCCCGGACCCCGCATTCACTATATCCGCTCTACCCGGACCCCGCATTCACTATATCTGATCTCCCCGGACCCCGCATTCACTATATCCGCTCTCCCCGAACCCCGCATTCATTATATCTGCTCTCCCCGGACCCCGCATTCACTATATCCGCTCTCCCAGGACCACGCATTCACTATAGCCGCTCTCCCAGGACCACGCATTCACTATAGCTGCTCTCCCCGGACCCCGCATTCACTATATCCGCTCTCCCCGAACCCCGCATTCACTATATCCCCTCTCCCCGGACCCCGCATTCACTATATCCCCTCTCCCCGGACCCTGCATTCACTATATCCGCTCTCCCAGAACCCCACATTCACTATATCTGCTCTCCCCGGACCCCGCATTCACTATATCCAGTCTCCCCGGACCCCGCATTTACTATATCCGCTCTCCCAGGACCCCACATTCACTATATCCCCTCTCCCCGGACCCTGCATTCACTATATCCCCTCTCCCCGGACCCCGCATTCACTATAGCCACTCTCCCCGGACCCCGCATTCACTATAGCCGCTCTCCCCGGACCCTGCATTCACTATATCCGCTCTCCCCGAACCCCGCATTCACTATATCCCCTCTCCCCGGACCCTGCATTCACTATATCCCCTCTCCCCGGACCCCGCATTCACTATATCCGCTCTCCCCGGACCCCACATTCACTATATCTGCTCTCCCTGGACCCCGCATTCACTATGTCCGCTCTCACCAGACCCCGCATTCACTATGTCCGCTCTCCCCGGACCCTGCATTCACTATATTTGGTCTCCCTGGACCCTGCATTCACTATATCTGCTCTCCCCGGACCCTGCAGTCACTCTATCTGGTCTCCCACAGTACACAGAACATGGAAATGCAATTATATTAGTAAATATAAACTGCTAAATACCTTTTTCATCAGTAGTTCATTCGTGTGACTTCTATCAGTGTCCAGCAGAGCACAGGTTAAAGCTTGTAGGAGGAGTTTTCATTCTCCTTTGATTGTCTTATGAGGCTGCAGGACCCCTGACCCTCTGTCTGGACAGTGCTGCTTTGGCCCTGTGCTGATCACATGCCCCCCCCCCCCCCCCAAGAAAATAAAAACTCTTTAGCAATACACACCAAACTGAGCATGTGCAGCTTGCCACCAAGGCTCTATTCTATCAGGAGATAGATTGGGGACAGTAGAAGAAGGGGATGATCAGAGAAGACAGGATCAAACAGCCTTTTTACACAATGCAGAGGATTGACCCCTTAGGTCCACAGTGAGTGTAACAAGCATGCTTTACTGCATATACAGACTGATTGTACTGTTGTGGGTTTAGTGACACTTTAACCATTAACAAAGCTTTCACCCCTCTCTGCATCTTACTGCTTCTCTACAAGATGATAATTTGGTGCTTACAGCCTCCTTGTCCTCCCCCATCCATAGGTGTAAACATCTCTACTTTAGGGCCCTTTCAGACGGCACGTTCCGTTATGATTAGCAGGGAATCTGTGAGCTGATCCCCTGCTGATTGGAGCAGAACAGGGTGGATGACAGGTCTCTGCATAAACTGAGTGGACTTGGATGACAGGCACCCCTTTATGTTTACAACCAGCCGCTTCCGATCCATTCCACCCAAACAAAAGGGGACGCAGTTTTTTTTAGCGGGCCTGATCGGACCCGGTGGTAGGCGGGTCTAAATGGACACAAGTTTGTTTACACCTGCCCATAGAAATGCATATCCCTTACAATCAGGTCCGCCTGGCAGCTTTTTAGGAATCGCCCTTATGAAAGGGGCCTAATTCATGGAACAACCTGTATTCTTTAGACTAATGGTGATCAATTCACTTGATATAGGGGCCTAAAGTGTGACTGAAAAAATACTACAATAGATGGTCAGAGACAGTGGGCATTCTGCTGGAGATGGTTAGATACAGTGGTCATTTTACAGAAGATGGCCGGAGACAACAGACATAGTACAAGAGATGTTAGAGACTGTGGACCTGCTACTGGGGATCAATCGAGAAGTGATTGTTCTGTATATCATCATTGTGTTTAGTAGGAAGCCATCTATTGGATATTCACTGCAACTGCACCTGTTTTTATTATTCTCTTCAACAAGAACAGGAAGTGTCTCATGTTTGTTAAGAATAAAGACTACCCATAAACCACTGCAACCTTCTTAGCTTCTAGAGACTCTAGAAGAACACCAGTGAAGGTCTCCTCCATTTTCGATACACATATGCCTGTATGTTCTTTCATTGTGTTTAAGTCAAATACATAGCTAGATCTCATTTCAATATATTCAGTGTGCATGTAGGTAGCTGTTTGTAAGAAATGTGTTAATTGTAGGCATTTGTGAGAGACAAGTCTACAAGCATATTGTAATTTCAGTTTGTTGCATTGCAGATTTTACAGAACTATTCACAGAAGTAAATTTGGTTTTGGAATGAAACACAACTCTGCTTCTGTCTGTTTTGTTAGCTAGCTGTTGGCTAACCCCATAGTAGGACAGCACATTAAGCATTTGACTAAAGATGGTGAGATACTGTAGACCTGCTACAAGAGATGGCTAGAGATAGTGGACATCAGTGGTTCATATAGTGAACTCGGTGTAGAGTTATTCCCCCCTGAGGTCATCACAGAGGACAAGGGGGCGCTCTTTACATCTGGAGGAAAAAAAATGTAATCTCCAAACACGGAAAGGTTTCTTCACAGTGAGAGCTGTGAGAATGTGGAATAGACTCCCTCAAGAGTTGGTTGTGGCCAGCTCAGTGGATTGCTGTAGGAAAGTCCTGGATTCTTTCTTGGATACACAGAATATAACTGGATATAACATTTATAGGGAAAGTTGATCCAGGAATATCCGATTGCCTCTCGGGGAATCAGGAAATTATTTTTTTTTCCCAGCAGGAGCAAATTGGGTCATACTTTGCTGGGTTTTTTTTGCCTTTCTCTGGATGAACTGTGGGTGTAGGATTATAACTTTTTTTTTTTTCTATGGTTGAACTGGATGGACATTTGTCTTTTTTCAGTCAGACGAACTATGTAACTATGTAATTACTACAGGGGATGGTTAGAGACACTGGGCTTTGCACATTAGATGGTCAGAGACAGCAGACATACAACAGAAGATGGTAGGAGACTGCAGGTGTTGTACAAGATATGGTCAGAGACAGTGGACATGCTGCAGGAGATGCTTTGAGACAGTGGTCAAGCTCGGGCGGACTGACAACTCATGGGGCCCCCGGGCAATAGGGGATCATGGGGCCCCTGTGTCCTTGCCCAAACTCAAAAAAGCCTATGAAAAAGGTACCAGGGGCATCTCATGGGGCCCCCTACTGACCCCGGGTCCTCGGGCAGTGTCCGAGCTTCCATATGGTCAGTCCGCCCCTGGTCATGCTACAGGTGATGGTTAGAGACAGTGGTCATGCTACAGGTGATGGTTAGAGACAGTGGACATGCTACAGGTGATGGTTAGAGACTGTGGACATGCTACAGGTGATGGTTAGAGACAGTGGACATGCTACAGGTGATGGTTAGAGACAGTGGACATGCTACAGGTGATGGTTAGAGACAGTGGACATGCTACAGGTGATGTTTAGAGACAGTGGACATGCTACAGGTGATGTTTAGAGACAGTGGACATGCTACAGGTGATGTTTAGAGACAGTGGACATGCTACAGGTGATGTTTAGAGACAGTGGACATGCTACAGGTGATGTTTAGAGACAGTGGACATGCTACAGGTGATGGTTAGAGACAGTGGACATGCTACAGGTGATGGTTAGAGACAGTGGTCATGCTACAGGTGATGGTTAGAGACGGTGGTCATGCTACAGGTGATGGTTAGAGACGGTGGTCATGCTACAGGTGATGGTTAGAGACGGTGGTCATGCTACAGGACATGGTCAGAGACTACATACTGTACATACCAGAGGTGGGGCTGGATACTGAGTACAGGTTGCAGAAGTCTATCAGAGACTGGGAACAAATAGGAAAAGACTGTCAGAGACCACGGCCATTACAGTTCCTTTACAGGTAAGCTCTTTCTACAACCCCTTGAAATATTACCAGCGTTGTTCTCTCAGCAAGATCTATTATAAAAGCTCAGAGAAATACACAGAAAAGAGAAAAAAATGGAATGCACAAGAAAAAAGAATTAATTTGATGAATATTTTCTTCACCGTCACACTTGGGCTCCAGCAGCCGGTAGTCGGTGTTTTCCTCGCCTAATGGCTGCACAGTAAATCCCAAAGGGCAGTATTGGGTGGCAGGTTGGGCACCTGGGCTTTGGGTGGTGCTCCTCTAAGGTGAATGAGATCTGCATACTTGTCTAACATCCCTCTAATATCTGCAGCCAGCTTAATTGCAGAATTTTGCCTCAAAATGCTGAATGCTTTTCCAGTAACAGGCTATCTATGTTAAATATTGACAAGTAATAGAGGATTTTAAGCTAACAGATAAATTGCTTGTTCCACGTAGGCTGCCCTTTTGCTGACTGTTTATAACCTCAGACCTTGTTGTGCTGCATGCTAATCAGTACTTTACTATTTCGCATTCACTCTCCTGCATGGTGGAGTCATTCTAGGACAGGAGAGTGAATGTGAATTAGTGGGACGCTCTTGCTCCTTTTGAACTATGGATGTTGAAGACAACATGATTGAAAGCTCTGAGCTCTTGGATTAGGAGGGAAGGGCTGCTTTTTTTTCTGTGGGCTCTCCATCCTTTGCTTCTGTCCTCTCTGGGTGTTCCTGTTCCCCTCTTTCTTCCCTGTGGCTCTTTCCTGGTGTGGGGGTGAGTTTCAAGGCCCATGGATCAGAGTTCTGTCCATATGCATGATGCGATATGTTCATATAGTATAATACCTCTAGGATCCTGAGGAAACTTGACTGCAAAATGCATTGAACTATTTATTTATTACAGGTATTTACATAGTGCCATCATTTTACGCATGGGCTTTACATATATATATATATATATATATATATATATATTTGTACGTTCACATCAGTCCCTAACCCTCAAGGGGCGTACAATCTAAGGCCCCCAACTCACATTCATACATACACATACTAGGGACAATTTAGACAGGAGCCAATTAACCTACCAGCATGTCTTTGGAGTGTGGGAGGAAACTGGAGTACCCTGAGGAAACCCACGCAGGCATAGGTAGAACATGCAAACTCCAGGCAGGTGGTGCCATGGCTGGGATTTGAACCAACGACCCTAGTACTGCCAGGTGGAAATGCTAACCGCTTAGCCACTGTGCTGCCCTGAACTGAACTGAACCATTCTCAGTAAATGACCCATAAGTGCAATGGCAGTACCATATAAATGAAGTCTTAATGATACTGTATATAGTACTTGACCTCTGGAAGGTTTTACCCCCTTCATGACCAGGGCATTTATTGCTATTCATCACTGCGCTACTTTAACAATTGCACGGTCATGCAACACTACCCAAATGAAATGTATATCCTTTTTTTTTTCACACAAATAGAGCTTTCTTTTGGTGGTATTTTATCACCACTGACCACTGGGTTTTTTTATATTTTATAATATAAATTAAAAAAGACAGAAAATTCTGAAAAAAACAATCTCTACTTTAGGCAAAAATGTATTCTGCTACATCTTTAAAAAAAATCCCAATAAGTGTATGTTAATTGGTTTCTATGAATTTGTATGAATGTTAGTGTCTGCAAACTGTTTATAATTAAATATACGCAGCTATGAAGCTATAGTGGTAATGGCAGTGATCAGTGCCTTATAGTGGGACTGTGATTGTGTGGTGGGCAATCTGGCGCTAACATGTCCTCGCTGGAAGGTACATTAACTAACACTAGCATTCAGATTTAGGTCTGGACTGTGACTGGGCCATTCTAACACATGAATATGCTTTGATCCAAACCATTCCATTGTAGCTCTGGCTGGATGTTTCGGGTCGTTGTCCTGCTGGAAGGGGAACTCCACCCCGGTCTCAAAGCTTTTGCAGACTCTAACAGGTTTTCTTTTAAGATTTCCCTGTATTTGTCTCCATCCATCTTTCCATCAACTCTGACCAGCTTCCCTGTCCCTGCTGAAGAAAATCATCTCCACCACATGATGCTGCCACCACCATGTTTCACGGTGGGGATGGTGTGTTTAGGGTGATGTGCAGTGTTACTTTTCTGCCACTATTAACGTTTTGCTTTTAGGCCAAAAAGTTAAATTTGGTCTCATGTGACCAGAGACCCTTCTTCCACTTGTTTTCTGTGTCCCCCACATGGCTTCTCACAAACTGCAATTGGGACTTTTTTTGGCTTCCAACATTGGCTTTCTTCTTGCCACTCTTCCATAAAGGCCAGATTTGTGGAGTGCATGACTAATAGTTGTCCTGTGGACAGATTTTGCCACCTGAGCTGTGGATCTCTGATGCTCCTCCAGAGTTCCCATGGGCCTCCTGGCTGCTTCTCTGATGAATGCTCTCCTTGCCCGGCCTGTCAGTTTAGGTGGACGGCCATGTCTTGGTAGGTTGGCAGTTGTGTCATACTCTTTCCATTTTCGGATGATGGCTTGAACAGCGCTCTGTGAGATGTTCTAAGCTTGGGAGATTTTTTTATAACCTAACCCTGCTTTAAACTTCTCCACAACTTTATCCCTGACCTGTCTGGTGTTTTCCTTGGCCTTCATAATGCTGTTTGTTCACTAATGTTCTCTAACAAACCTCTAAGGGCTTCACAAAACAGCTGGGTTTATACTGAGATCACATGACACACAGGGGGACTCTATTTGCCAATTGGGTGACTTCTGAAAGCAATTGGTTCCACTAGATTTTAGTTAGGGGTATCAGAGTAAAGGGGGCTGAATACAAATGCACACCACACTTTTCAGATGTTTCTTTGTAAAAAATGTTGGAAACTGTGACGGGAATGACTTTGGGTCGGGGGCCCATGGAACACAGCTCACTTTGGAGAGGTGGGGAGACCCCTGTCCCATCTCCCCATATCATTCTTATGTGTAAGTCACCCAGTGCCTGTTGTTAGGGGTGCAAGGTGAAATGTCCTGATATTGTGTAGAAATGTATAGGTGGGGTGGGGGGGGTTTTAATTGTTTACTGCAATGTGGTGCATCCCATTGTTCTATTGTGTGTCTTGCTTGGGAGCAAACTATTATGGGATGTATGTATTTGTGTATTGGCTTGGTGGGGGGTGTCTGCTGATGTGTCTCTGGTTGCTAGATTTGGTTTGCCCCGCCCTGTGTCCTTATGCAGGGAGGGGGGAATTGTTGCCTTGAATGTATATATCTTGTGTCTGTGTTAAAATAAAGCAGTCTATTTCCTGGTTTTGTTCTAGAGTGGTGTCCGTGGATCTGTGTTCAGACAGGGAAGCGGGAGTCTGACGGAAATACCCTAGTGCAGTCGGGGTCCGGTTCCGTTACAGAAACCATTTCTCATTTTCTTTCCGCTTCACAATTTATGTGCCACTTTGTGTTGGTCTATCGCATAAAATCCCAATAAAATACATTTACGTTTGTGGTTGTAACATGACAAAATGAGGAAAATTTCAAGGGGTGTGAATACTTTTTCAGGGCACTGTATCTGCTGGTTAATATTTTTGCACTAAACAATAAAACAAAGACAAGACAATTTTTTAAACTTGCGAACAAGTTGTGCTATTATTGAGAGTACGCACCTTGAAACTCCCTGTACTTTGTTTATTATCCATTTTGAAAAGAAGCCAGAATGAAAGATTAGCCAATGACCAGTGGACTTGTTCATCTTGGAAAACTCTCAAAATGAAGAAGCTGGAGTAGCTTCCCTGCTTGGATCGCCTGTATGCTCACATGCAGGAGGAATGTAAATATTAGATTCAGAGTGGTTATTGTGAGGGTGTAACAAGGTACAGTGAAATGTTTAGGGAACCTAGAAATCCTAAATACTGACAGGGATCTGCTAGTTGAGGTTCTGGAGAACACCAATTGTTGAATAATTTATATAACAAAAAAGCCCAAAACGTGTGTATCCCGCTTTGTGCTTTCAGCAATAAATAAAGCAGATAAAATTAGTAACAGTTTGTTATTTGCCACAATTGTTTTTCTAGTCCATTAAACACTGTTACCGTGATTTAATGTGAATCCTAAAGAATTACCACGTTTTTTTTTTCTTATCTCATTTCAGTTGGTTACGCAAAGAACCAAGCCATCCGACAGAGCTCTGGACGCTACTTGTGTTTTTTGGATTCCGTAAGTATGATTTCTGCTGCCAATTTTATTTTTTTTATGTTTTGGATTGAGTAGGGAAAGATTAGAACCCCTGTTTTTATTGCTCTTTAGGGCTCCATTAGAGAGATTTCCCCTCACATCCTGTCCTGTTGACAACCAGACAGTAAATGAACGAAAATCTCCAGCTGGGACCTGGACAGTAATAACAATTTGACAGGAGGTCCTGGTCTAGAGAAATTCTCTACCAGGCAATAGCAACTGCTTCCACCTTTAAAATGGGTTCCAGTGGATATGTTTTGGGGTCCTTACCTTTCCTAAAGTCAAACTCTGGTAAATACAACAAAAACAAGTTTGCTCATTTTTTTTTACCTGAAATCTACCTTTTTAAAGAAGAATTCCAGGTATGGCTATTTATACTTCGTTACATTGGTCCAACTTGGACCAACTATGTATATACTACACCTGTGTAAATCTCTGGTCAGAGGAGATGAATTATCTGGGATCTACGTGAGGGAGGCCTGTGTTTCTCTGGCTATCTTTTTCTTCCACCCACACCTTTACCTTCCTGGCAGCTGGTGGGGATTTTTGCTAGATATATGGCCTTGGTATGGGACGGAGATAGCTTTGTTCCCTTTCTCCTTCTGTTCCTGATGAAGGCCATGTCTGGAAGCAGCACTCCCCCTTGACAGGGACTAGCACAGGCAGCATGGGTTCCCAGTCCAGGTGTCTTGAGTGCATACACTGTAGAGAACTTTTTGGTGATGCTCACATGGTAGCTGCATTGGGTTTGTGTCCCTGTTTGACCGGATGATGCACCGGCATTAATCCTGGTAGGGGTGAAGTCATTTCTGATCGTTGGAGGCTCTGGTTCCAAGCCCCATTTTCAGCGAAGGTGAAGGGCTGGCTGGTTCCTTAATGGTGGTTCCTTCCAGCAATGGCTGCCAGGACGCTACAGGTGGAGGAGCAATACTGGAAATGTAAGGAACAACCTTCCCCTTGACAATCCCACTAATGTACCATGAGCTGTAGATACACGAATTATAAGCAGCAGGAGCTCCCTAAGAAAGTAAAGTTATTTCAAGGTTTCTTCTATGTTAAAAAAAAAAAAAAAAAGTTGAGAAATGCTGTTCTAAAAAGTTGGGTTGCTTACAAATAGTATGCCATTGGTGGGCAGATTGTCCCCTAGAACAGGCTGGGTGGAACCCGTCACACAAGTCTCCTCATCATCTAGACCTGTCACCAGTGCTGTTACAAGGTCCTTTAGCACCCAAGGCGACTAGACCAAACTGCACCCATCCCTGCATGAGCTGGGAACTGCTTCAGCAGCATAGGTTGCAGGGCCTGGCCTTTTTAGTGCTTCTGTTCTTTCTGAAGAAGAGGGGTAAAACAAATGCATGGATCTTTATAAATGCCATTGGGAGTGAAGATATGAAAAACAGTTATGATGAGCTTCCCACTTCATCTATGCCTTTAAAAATATTCAATTGTTGTTGATAATAATCTTGTACACAGCTGCGGTATGGAAATGACTTCTGATCTAGGGGGCAGAAAACTATTTATCCCCTAGTGGAACTTTGGAGGCATTCATATCAAAAGATATAAAGGATAATATTTATAGGTCATTTTTATTATTATTAAATTACAAAAGTAAAAAAAAACATAAATACCGCTTACAGAACAATGTGTCACAAAAGCAATATAGTACCGTATTTTCCGGCGTATAAGACGACTGGGCGTATAAGACGACCCCCCTACTTTTCCTGTTAAAATATAGGGTTTGGGCTATACTCGCCGTATAAGACTACCCCCCTCTTCCAACCAATCACGGCAAGCAATGTACCAGTATTTTCTGTGCACACTGTGCACACTGCATACAAAGCCTGCTTGGATTGGGTGGGTCAGCTCTCCCTGCCTGCCTAGCCCTGCCTGTCTCCAAGATACCATAAATTGCACAGAACTGCCACAGACATTATAATATTAATAATTAATTACCGTATCTCATAGAAGTTAAGGGGACAAGGTCGGATGCAGCAGTACCATACCGGTACTTCCGAGCTGACGCTTCTGCACATGTCTTCGGCAGCAGTAGACGATCACTGATCGCCATTCCTCGCAGAACTGCATGAGACGTCGGATGCAGCCGTTCAGTGCTCGATTGATCGTGACTGAAACTGTGACATGCGCAGAATCACTGTGTATCCCTTCTCTGCATATCACAGTTTCAGTCAAGCTCAATCGAGCACTGCTGCATCTGACGTCTCATGCAGTTCTGCGAGCTATGGTGATCCGCGATCGTCTACTGCTGCCGAAGACATGCGCAGTAGCGTCAACCCAGAAGTACGGTAAGGTTTCAGCACAGCACCCGGCGTATAAGACGACCCCCGACTTTGTAGACGATTTGCAGGGGTTAAAATGTCGTCTTATACGCCGGAAAATACGGTATATATTATTGATGTGCTTCCATTCACCCGACACGTTTCAGAGACCTGTAGCTCTTTCCTCAGGGATGTTAAGGATTTCATATTTAAATCGATCGCAATAGACAAGGAGAAGAAGTCATAAGTATAAAAACAACAACAAGCGTGGATATCACCAGCCAGCGAAGATGAATCCCGGAGGCATTGATAGCAAAGGCCACCACATGAGAAGAGAGAGAAGCATGTAAAGACCACTGGGGCCAGGGATATGAATCCCGGGATAAAACCATTATTAGAAAGGTATCCTCCATGGTTGAAGGATGGTCAAAAGAACTCGAAGGATGCATACACAGGGGCGGACTGACCATTTGGATACTCGGGCATTGCTCGAGGGCCCAGGGTCAGTAGGGGGCCCCATGAGATGTCCCTGGTACCTTTCATAGGGTGTGGTTTGAGTGTGGGCGAGGACACAGGGGCCCCATGATCCCCTATTGCCCGGGGGCCCCATGAGTTGTCAGTCCACCCCTGTGCATACATATCAATGCCTAAAGACATCTCAAGCTGTGGCCCAGGCTGACAGTTCCCTCAGATCTCGACGTCAGTGCTAATCTATCTACGGGATCTACCTGATCTAGGGGGCAAGTGAAGAGCCCCCACTATCCCTTGAGGGGACCTTTTATAGGATGCCAAAAAAACCCAAGTATGGAGCTAGATGTAACCAATCAATAGCCAGAGGGGACCCTAAGCAAACACAGAGATGTAAGTAGAGGGTCTGTCTTTTCGAAAGAAATAAAGCACATGGCCAGTACTCTGGAGTTGTGGACATCTGTTCATTCTGAAGTGCCCAAGGCGGCCACCTCTTCTAATTCCCAGCCCAGCCCTGCCTGCAAGATCTTTTTCTGGTGTTTACTGGTGCACGTGCATGGTCCTTAGGTCCTTTCCTCTGCTTCATGATAGAAACAAGTATCAGACCCACTGGCAAGCAGAATGTCCAACCAGATAATGATATGCCTCAGTGCCTCCGTGTCACACGTTTCCTGTCCCCGTGGGAAACGGGAGAGAAAAATGCAATGTTTTGCAGAGAAGTTGTCAAATACCTCAGAAGCTCTCTAGAAGTGACAGTTTAATCACACCCTGACAGCCGCCCTGGTTGTTTGCATACATCTCCCTGCTGTTTAGACAGCTTCTAGTCTTTAACAGAGGCCCTTCTCTCCCTACTGAGGTTTGGAAAGGGGTCAAGTGTGTAATCGGGCTCAGGACTTGTCCAGGCCAACCGTGTGTGGGGGAGTTTCCGCCAACCTGTGAAACCCCACAGAGCCGAAGAATAGATAAATATGTGTGTTTCTCTTCATGTCTGCCAGGGAGATTTGTGGAGCGTTCTCATTTAAACAAAGCATAGCCCACCTTGTTGTGACTAAATAAAAAAATCCTTAAATAAACAAAGCTCCAATTTTATTGTGTAGGCAGTCATATGGTGAGCCTGACCAAAGCTTGGATCTTGAACTAGTACGGGATGAACAAACAAGGGTCAAAGGGACTTGTATGTAAAGAGATGAAAAAAAAAAAAGGTTAACAGTGTGAGTTGCCCTGCAATAGCCAATCAGTTTCTTCTTCCCCACCATTCTTGCAGCACAGAGGAATTAAAGCGATATTAAACAAACAACCAAAAATGTAATATATTGCAGCTTACCAGTCATTAGATATGTTGGCTGCATTAGTTTTTTTTTTTTTTTTAGGCTCTTTTCCCCTGTTTTTACCTGGTGATCTGGCCAGTAACACACCTCCTGTATTAGAGCGCTCCCACTCTGGAAGAAGGAGCACAGGGGGCATCTTTGGACAGCAGCATTGTCAGTCTCTCCAGATGGGCTAGCATATTTAGATACAGTGGGGATCGAAAGTTTGGGCACCCCAGCTAAAAATTTGTATTATTGTGCATAAAAAAGCCAAGGAAAGATGGAAAAATCTCCAAAAGGCATCAAATTACAGATTAGACATTCTTATAATATGTCAACAAAAGTTAGATTTTATTTCCATCATTTACACTTTCAAAATAACAGAAAACAAAAAAATGGCGTCTGCAAAAGTTTGGGCCCCCTGCAGAATTTATAGCATGCACTGCCCCCTTTGCCAAGCTGAGACCTGCCAGTGTCATGGATTGTTCTCAATCATCATCTGGGAAGACCAGGTGATATCAATCTCAAAGGTTTTAAATGCCCAGACTCATCTGACCTTGCCCCAACAATCAGCACCATGGGTTCTTCTAAGCAGTTGTCTAAAATACTGAAACTGAAAATAGTTGACGCTCACAAAGCTGAAGAAGTCCATAAGAAGATAGCAAAGCGTTTTCAGATGTCAATATCCTCTGTTCGGAATGTAATTAAGAAATGGCAGTCATCAGGAACAGTGGAAGTTAAAGCAACATCTGGAAGACCAAGAAAAATATCAGACAGAACAGCTCGCAGGATTGTGAGAAAAACAATTCAAAACCCACGTTTGACTGCATGATCCCTCCAGAAAGATCTGGCAGACACTGGAGTTGTGGTACAGTATTCCACTATAAAGAGATACTTGTACAAATATGGTCTTCATGGAAGAGTCATCAGAAGAAAACCTCTTCTACGTCCTCACCACAAAAATCATCGTTTGAACTTTGCAAATGAACATATAGACAAGCCTGATGCATTTTGGAAAGAAGTTCTGTGGACCAATGAGGTTAAAATTGAACTTTTTGGCCGGAATGAGCAAAGGTACGTTTGGAGAAGAAGGGGCACAGAATTTAATGAAAAGAACCTCTGTCCAACTGTTAAGCATGGGGTTGGATCAATCATGCTTTGGGGTTGTGTTGCAGCCAGTGGCACAGGGAACATCTCACGAGTAGAAGGAAAAATGGATTCAATAAAATTTCAGCAAATTTTGGATGGTAACTTGATGCCATCTGTGAAAAAGCTGAAGTTAAAGAGAGGATGGCTTCTACAAATGGATAATGATCCTAAACACACCTCGAAATCCACGGGGGATTACATCAAGAGGCGTAAACTGAAGGTTTTGCCATGGCCTTCACAATCTCCTGACCTCAACATAATTGAAAATCTATGGATAGACCTTAAAAGAGCAGTGCGTGACAGACAGCCCAGAAATCTCAAAGAACTGGAAGACTTTTGTAAGGAAGAATGGGCAAAAATACCTCAAACAAGAATTGAAAGACTCTTGGCTGGCTACAAAAAGCGTTTACAAGCTGTGATACTTGCCAAAGGGGGCAGTACAAGATATTAACTCTGCAGGGTGCCCAAACTTTTGCAGACGCCATTTTTTTTTTTTCTGTTATTTTGAAAGTGTAAATGATGGAAATAAAATCTAACTTTTGTTGACATATTATAAGAATGTCTAATCTGTAATTTGATGCCTTTTGGAGATTTTTCCATCTTTCCTTGGCTTCTTTATGCACATTAATACAAATTTTTAGCTGGGGTGCCCAAACTTTCCATCCCCACTGTACACTAACAACTGAAGCTGAACTCCAGCTAACGCTTTATAAGCAGTTCCCTTTGGGATAAAGGTTTTACATGAATAAATAAAAGCTGATTGTTGTAAGCACCTCTCACAGTGGTAAATGGTTTGTCTCATCCCTGTAACTGATGCAATACGCAAGAGAGCTTGTTCTTTTGAAAAACAATAGACTTACTTGCCTGATCACCAGATGAACATAGAAAAAAGAGAGAGCCTATAAAAGAAAACTAATGCCCTCCCTCCTAGATAAATACTGTGTAATAATAATAATAATAATAATGCAGCCGTCACATTGAAGAATTGGTAAGCTGCATTATAATAAATGTTTGCTTTTGGATTTAATACTGCTTTCATGATTTGGAAATATTCTAGTTTCCATGAGAACGCAGATACTTTTTAATCATGTTGGTTGTAAAATACGCAATAAAGTAGAACCATAGGCAAAACTTTTTTTTTTTCATTTTGGAGAGAGTAAGAGAGGGTTATAACCCCGGTCAGATTTTAAATTTATTTTGCCATCCGTGTCCCATTGGGGAGATTTACCCTCCGTTCCTGTCCCATAGCCAAACAGGAAGTGAGAAAATATCTGCAAATTAAGGAAGTTCCTAGGGGATCCCCAGGTCACTATAACTAGTGTCCCCATTGGAAGATTTCCCCACTAATACTTTTTTGGGAACAACCCAAAATTTGGGGTTTCTTTTACTTTCACTTTTCAAAGATAATTGTAAACAGCATAAATAGAGAGGTGGAATCTCCCTAACGGGGGCACAGACAGCAATAAAAGCCTGACAGGGAATCCAATCCTTCTGCACTCTGTCCAAAACAAAGTATAACTAAAGGTAAAACTTTTTTTTCTGAAAGCTTCATGGATGCATTTGCCCGTACCCAGAATGTCGTGGAGCTACGTTCAGCTGCCAATAGATATGAATGGGCCAGGTCATGGGTGCTCACCCTGTGGTCCTCCAGCTACTGCGGAAGTCCTATCATGCCTTTGAGAGTCATGCTTGTAACTGTCAGTGGGTTGCAATGCCTCATGGGACTTGTAGTTCTGCAACAGCTGGAGGGCCACAGGTTGAGACACCATGGGGTAAGGTGACTGTAGGCAGCTAAGTTCTGTTCTAAGTGTAAAGTTCTTCATGCTCCAGGACATCCCGGACACCAGCAATTCGCAATGTGTTTTTGCTGCACAACAAATGCATCCATGTGCATGAAACCTTATTGTGATGTTGGTTATCGGAGGGCTGAGTCTGGAATGCGGTTCCCTCCGCCAACTTAAATTTCATTTATTATTTTACACTTTGCGTTCACTCACCTTGATTGCCAGAGATTTACATTGTTTTCATGATATCGATCATCAAAGTTGTATTTTAATGCTTAAAGCTTGTTCTCTTTTATTTCTTATACCTCTTCTTCTTTTTTTTTTTTTTTGTCTCAAGCAGTTTTTCAAGCTTAAGTGTCTGTAATGAAACATGAACAAAGCATGTCCCTCTATAGTGTGTACCTATCTCAATCCAGAGCACCAAGTGTCATTTCTGTCTGCTGCCTCTTTCCTCTGCTATCAGCAAGAGTCATATCTGATGAGTTTTCCTAACACCAAGAAAAATAGTGATGGGGAGGCGCAGCCTGTGATTGACAACCTCAGCTCTGTTCCTGTGTGCTGTGTGAGTGGGGGAGAGGAAGGATGTTTCTTCCTTCCAATCAGCTCACTGAGCTCTGCAGAGTACAACTTCAGTTCATGAACAAAGCATGTCCCTCGTGTGTACTTGTCTCAATCCAGAGCACTAGGTGTCTCTACTGCCTCCTTTTTCTGCTATCAGCATTAGTCACTTCTGCCAAATTTCCTGACACCAAGAGAGAAAAAGGTGACAGGGGAGGGACCTACAACACACAGCCTGTGATTGACAGCCTGAGCTCTTTTCCTGTGTGCTGTGTGAAGGGGGGAGGGGAAGGATGTCTCTTCCCTCCAATTAGCTGACTGAGCTCTGCAGAGTACAACTTCAGTTCTCCACCTCCCTGCTTTCTGGAAGCTCAGGCAAGCTGTATAAATTCTATATGACTGTAGAGGGGATAGGGTGCAGATAAACAGATACAACTTATGTAGGAGAATTTGCTTCATCTCTATGTATCACCTGAGGCTGGTCTCTTCACTTGGTATGTGAAAGGGTTTACAACCGCTTTAACTTTAGGCTGAAATAAAAAAAAACACAAGTAAGTGGCTCTACAATCATTAATGCATCATTAAATGTAAGCAGTGTAAGTACCTGAATATGACCTGGTATCAGTCTCTTGCAGTCCCTATACAGCAGAGCTGGAGCATGAGAGGGAGAAGCAGCACAATAAGCCAAATCAGTTCATGTGTTGACAAAAAAAAAAAAACATGCTAATTGGAAGAGTGATAGACAGATGAGCCCATCACTGTGCGTCTTCTCACCCAGTCACCAGTCCTGGGGGGGGGGGGGAGTCTAGCATGACCTGGGCTCACAGGAGTCAGTTGAACGATGCCGGCCATTGGACAGTTAGAAGCGGTCACAGTCCAGGTATTCAGGCAACTCCATGTGCTGAAGCTGCCAGAGTATAGTAGCGGGCAGTGGAAATCCCTCTGTCTGTGCTGTACAGCGTGGAATGGGGGAAACTGATTGTGATCTAAGCTTGTGTGCCTAGCCTTGTGCCCCTGGCTTGTACCATTAACTGTGTTAAAAGTATGTTAAATATGTGTAGTTTTAATTGCTCACTTGAGTCAGAGAAAGCTGTAAATACTTCAGATAATTGTTTGCCTTCTGCTTGTGGTGTGGCAGGTCGCATGTTGCATGTTTCCTGCTAGACGGCACAGTAAATCACTTTGTCAGAAGAGCGGTACAGGGCTGTAATGTAATGCTCAGGGCACACAGAGTGCTGCTGGTACAGGGTGGTGATGGAAATGAGTGCAAAGTGCACATACAAGGAAAAAACAACAGTGCTTAACTCTTGACAACCACGAGTGTATATGTGCAGTGGTAGGAAGGGTGGGTCTTTACCCTCACATGGTGCACTTATGTGTCCACGGTGGCCGAGGCTTCTGTGCTGAGAGTACACTCCCAGCACAGTGATCAAGTGCAACCCTTACATTGGTGGCCAGTGGGAAGAATGTCCCTTACATTGGTGATCAGTGGGAAGAATGTCCCTTACATTGGGGGTCAGTGGGAAGAATGTCCCTTACATTGGGGGTCAGTGGGAAGAATGTCCCTTACATTGGGGGTCAGTGGGAAGAATGTCCCTTACATTGGTGGTCAGTGGGAAGAATGTCCCTTACATTGGTGGTCAGTGGGAAGAATGTCCCTTACATTGGGGGTCAGTGGGAAGAATGTCCCTTACATTGGGGGTCAGTGGGAAGAATGTCCCTTACATTGGAGGTCAGTGGGAAGAATGTCCCTTACATTGGTGATCAGTGGGAAGAATGATCCTTACATTGGTGGTCAGTGGAAAGAATGAGCCTTACATTGGTGGTCAGTGGAAAGAATGATCCTTACATTGGTGGGCAGTGAGAAGAATGTCCCTTACATTAGTGGCCAGTGGGAAGAACGTCCCTTACATTGGTGATCAGTGGGAAGAACGTTCCTTACATTGGTAGTCAGTGGGACGAATTCTCCTTACATTGGTGGTCAGTGGGAAGAATGTCCCTTACATTGGTGGTCAGTGGAAAGAATGATCCTTACATTGGTAGTCAGTGGGAAGAATGTCTCTTACATTGGTGGTCAGGGGGAAGAATGCTCTTTACATTGGTGGTCAGTGGGAAGAATGTCCCTTACATTAGTGATCAGTGGGAAGAATGTCCCTTACATTGGTGATCAGTGGGAAGAATGTCCCTTACATTGGTGGTCAGTGGGAAGAATGTCCCTTACATTGGGGGTCAGTGGGAAGAATGTCCCTTACATTGATGATCAGTGGGAAGAATGTCCCTTACATTAGTGATCAGTGAGAAGAATGTCCCTTACATTGGTGGTCAGTGGGAAGAATGATCCTTACATTGGTGGTCAGTGGAAAGAATGATCCTTACATTGGTGGTCAGTGGAAAGAACGATCCTTACATTGGTGGTCAGTGGGAAGAATGTCCCTTACATTGGTGGTCAGGGGGAAGAATGCTCTTTACATTGGTGGTCAGTGGGAAGAATGTCCCTTACATTAGTGATCAGTGAGAAGAATGTCCCTTACATTGGTGGTCAGTGGGAATAATGTTCCTTACATTGGTGGTCAGTGGGAAGAATGAAACCCTTTCATTGGTGGTCAGTGGAAAGAATACAACCTTTACAGACCACTAAAAAGTTAGTTGGCTTCATGTCACTGGTGCAGCCATGTGGAATTGACCGCAGCAGACTCCCATCAAATGGAAGGTCAATGAGCCACAGCTCAATAACCCCTAAAAACCTCTGGAAGAACCCCCAGGGTTCCATAGAGCCTTGGATGAGAATGTTCAAAAATGTCCATATTTCAGGCCTTTCATATTTTTGGTCTATGTAATTGTTTAGAGATCTTTCTTAGTGGTTTAGGTGGAAGTCTTCTCCCCCGTTATAAATGGAACCTCATGTAGGTGATTCAGTCGGTGCAATATGTAAAGCATGTGTATATTTTCTATATGGAGTGTACATACACCTTTGTGTATTATTGTATGCTTTCTTGGTAAATTTGTTCCCCCCCCAGTCTAGCTAGCCTTGTGCATGCAGTTGGCAGGTGTAAGCGTTCCTTCTTGAAACAGCCCTGGCTTGTGATGTGTCTTCCCTCCTCTCTTATTATTCTGCTGTGAAACACGACCGGCAAACTGAGACGAGTTACAAGCCAATCTCTGTACATGACATCCGTTCTCGGACTTATTAATTCTGACTTTGCCAGCATTATTCATATGGAATGTGACTCTGGATTTGCTCTACAGGGAATAGCATGACTTGTGACTACCTTGTTTTGTTTAGTTATTTAAAGGGGAACTCGAAAGGTTTTTGTGAACAAAAGGGAGCCCTTGGAAAAAGAGATTCTCTATCTGAGAATTATATTAAAAGTCAAAATTCAGCGAAGAGTGTTAAGGTTTCATTCTTCTCCCTTTTGCTGACCCTACACACTACGTATCAAACAGTAGATCCACACAAGGACAGACTGGGCACATCTGGTGCTGTTGCTTTCCTCGACCACCTATGTTGCCTGTTGAGGATATGTGGACTGTATATTCTTCACCAGATAAGCTGCACTTGCCCTAAATCAGGGGTCTCCAAATCTTTCAGTATGATGGCTAAATTGTATAGTTACAAATATTTGTGGGCTGTAAAAAGTCCCCATCAGAGTTACGACCTTACAACTGGGTCCCCTTCAGAGTCTCCTTTACATGAGAGCTCCCTTTATATCTGGGTCACCGTTCGAGTCCCCACATTTGTCAGGGTCCCCATCGAAATCCACACTTGCATTAGGATCCCCATTTGATTTTTTTTTTATTACAGGGTCTGCTTTAGAGTTCCTGTTTTTTTTAAAAACTCACATAAACATCTCCCCTTACATCAGGGTTACCATCAGAGCCCCCTTTTTGGTCAGGTCAGCATGAAATTCCCCCCCCCATTAGATTAGCTTGTACTTCAGGGCCTTTTTAGATTTCCATGTACATCAGGGTCCCCTTTACATCAGAGTCCCCCTTACATCAGTGCCCCCATCAGGGGCGGACTGACAACTCATGGGGCCCCCGGGCAATAGGGGATCATGGGGCCCTTGTGTCCTTGCCCACACTCAAAAAAAGCCTATAAAAGGTACCAGGGGCATTTCATGGGGCCCCCTACTGACCACTGGCCCTCGGGCAGTGCCCGAGTTCTCGAATGGTCAGTCCGCCCCTGGTCCCCATTAGATACCCTCTTTTGTCAAGGTCCCCATTAAAGTCCCTTTTATATAAGGGTCCTCATTAGATTTCTTTGTACCTCAGGGTCCCCATCTGAGTTCCTTTTACATTAGACTCCCCTTACATAAGAGTACTTATTAGAATCTCCACTTTTGACATGGTCCACATCAAAATCCTCCTTTTATATCAGGGTTCCCATCATATTGAGGGTTGAAATGGAGACCATAGGCAGCCTCTGCTGACCTTTATCCTCACTCTGTGCACATCAAGGATACTACACTGACCCTATCTTCAGGCCAGATAAAATCTTTTAGCAGGCCGGATATGGCCCATGAACTGTAGTTTGGAAACCCCTGTTCCAAATGGAACAGTAGGAACACCAACATGCACCAAGCAAAACCAACCAGCTCATTGCAGCCACCAGGTTGCTTTTCATTTCGATTTGGAAGAAGCCAAGTAGTGCAAGCAAGACTTGCCTCTTCTCAAATGGCAAGGTTACCGGGAGTCCAACAATGTCATTATTTTTGGAAAAGCAGGCGTATTTATAATAACTTACAGCTGTTGAGGCTGTAGTCACCCAAGGGATGGGCAAACAACCAACCTTCTGAGTTCAGAGGTGCAGAAAACCCATCTTCACGCAGGGAAGAGGTGATCGCTCTCTAAGCTTTAGGTATTCCTCTCCTGGGTCTTCTCTGGGATTATCATGTGGTTATAAGGCGTAGGTTGTGTGCAAAGACTCATCAGTAGCTCAATGAGTGGAGGTGCTGATTCCGGCCACATCTGCCAATCGAACTACTGATGGGTCTTTTTATTGAAAACTCCTTTTACACACAACCAATGCTGCCTAATGGTGGTCCCAGATTTATAAGACGTGTAATGCTTCGTTATCGGACCTGTACTTCTGACCATTTTTTGGGAAGTTAGACATTTGGTCTTTGATTATGCCACCCCAGAATCTCATTGAATGAATGCAGTCACTAAGGTTGCTGCTGTGCATTGTTGAGTCACAATGATAGCTTCTCTATCTGAATTCTAAGCAGATTGGAAGCCATATTGGAGTTTTCAGTTTGGATTGCCCTTTGCTGCTTTTTCTGTTGCGTATCTATGTGTACTGATTGAAGGAAATGTGTTTCTCTGCTAGAGGAGACTGAGCCAAACACCAGCCGTTTTTCTGCTCTTTCATAATCTCTCTTCTTTATACCTGAGTCCTCCATCGTTAGAGATTGTATTGTGGATTCTTCCTGATTCCAGTCTCAGCCGCCTTCTAATATCCACAGGGCATTTAATGAAATATCTGTGTAGTGAATAATGGTCCTCATATAGTCCCGTCTTTTGTTGACCTGCTCTTTCCAAGTCAAACAAGAGTTCGGCCGACTGAGCACTCCTAACACTGAAGGATGGCACATTGTTCGCTGTGTGAAATGAGCTCGAAGCTGTTTGGTTTGGCAGCAGCTGCTCTGTTAAATGCAGCTTATTAATTTGGACGGATTTAAAGATCGAAAGTTGTTTGTTCACTGTTTCACGCAAGAGAGTTGCCATAGACCAGATCTCCCGATGTGCTTAGCTCAGCAGCACCTGGGTCATCTTTTTGGGAGTCTGGACCTAGAGCAAGGGGCGGCTTCGATGGACTGATGGAGGTGCCAAATAAAACGTTTTCATCTTTTGGCTCGTTTTATTCATGCTACAAAAGCACACGGCTTCTTTCTTTCTTTTTTTTTTGTGGTGTGATCTGAATACTGTTGTTTTTTTCCTACAGGCATTTTCAACCTATTTCCACTTTACACCTTTTTGTTCCACCTGCCTACTCATGCAATAAACACCCAATTCTCCATTTTTTAATATATCATTTTTGTCCATAATGGGTGACAAAGCCGAAAAATATTATTAATATACAGGATTTATATAGTATCAAAACCTTTTCTTTCACTTTTCACCCCCAACCCTAATACCCTTCCTAATACCTAGCCCTGACCCTTTGAGAACGTGCATAGCACGAAACGCGTCAGAGGGGGCTACAGCATCAGGACATCTTACCCCTTTTTGCGGTCAGTACTTTTATTTCATTTAATCCTGTGCAATTTTTGAATAAAGTGTTTATGCAGTATCACGCTATGTGATGTCCCTTATTGGGCTCTTCATGAGCACCACCCCTTCACAGCACCAAGGTTAAGGAGGGACTCTAGAGATGTATGAGTGCCTTATGTACCATGGAACCTGACCAGGAGGGATGACCAATGAGAACTAGGGAACGCGGCTTCACCAGAGAGTGTGGAGAACCTAGATGCATCTGAAGAGAGGATACTGCTTACATGCATTTTTTTGACGCACTTCTGGTGAGTGCGCATTTAATTAATATATTCCCTGCTCACATTTGTATCACTCGCCCTGATCTGCAGAGGAGACCGGGTAGTACTGACACACCGTACCCCTTTTGCATGTTCATGGACACTGGATTGAACATCGAACTTTTATGATCGATCTTATGACCTAATGCCTTTTTTCTTGTTTTCTATTCCATATACTGAATGAATGTTGATACTTTTATTAGAGCTGCACCTTTTTGCCTATATACCCTTCCTTTACTTCAAAATCTTCACAATACAATTCAAAAAAATCATCCAAAATGTCCCAAATAAAGTTCGCAATTAAAGTCCAAATGTAATGTCCACACTATTCAATCTTCCAATCGTGATAAGATGTCCAATTTGTTATTCCAAATCCAAGAAACCTCAAAAATATAAACTAAATATAGTGCATTACCTCTCAAACAATATTCTGTGATACCATGCAAACACTCGTGAAAAAAAACAAAAAACAAAAAAAAAACAAAAACTGAATTACAAAATTCTATGTGATTATCCAATACGAATAAATAAATAAATAAATAAAGTGGATAGAGAAGGTCCCCCTATACACCCCCACTCATGGATTTATATAGTGCCACCAGTTTACACAGCGCTTTGCAACATAAGGGCAGGCAGTACTATTATAGTACAATTTAATACAGTAGGAATCAAAGGGCCCTGCTTGTTAGACTTTACAATCTAAGATATGGAGTTAACTTTGAGTTGGCATTGTAGTTGAATGTTTGACTTCTAGTGTGGCACAGGGATGAACATAATGACTAGATGCACATAACAAGACACCCTTTAGCAGGTAAAACAGTTAAAGGAGTTGTGAACATACAATGTTATAGTAACTTTCTAATACAGTTATAACTATGCAGGCACCATAACTGCTTTTGCTTAGTTAGAAATTCTTTCTTACCTTTTTTACAAGGTTAAAATGTTGTCATGTGACTATGCATCTCTTCTTTCTGATAGTGTGTGTGTGTGTGTGTGTGGGGGGGGGGGGGGTTAAAGGACATTGAGTGCCTGTATTCCTTATTCTGTTCATCCTGAGGCAAGATGCAGGCTATGATAAAGCAGGGGACGTGTTCAAGAGGCAGGTTGTGATTGGGAGAGGGGGTTTGGTGGCTGAACAAACTACCCAATACAGGCATGCTGTGTGTCTGCACAGTACCCTGTACCTCTGAATTGCCAGCCAAAGGATGGAAACTGACCACACCAACACAGAATCCACTTCTGTACTTTGTGTGGTCAGTTTAGAACAAGGAAGAAAGATGACTGGCAGGAACAACAGGATACTTCAGATTGAAGAAGTATGTTAACATAATAAAAACTGTGATTTATAAAATGCACATATGTGAACACACATAAAAAAAAAATTGGGGTCACATTCACTTAAACTTCTATGTATTACAACTGCAAATGTAGCTGTTTGCCTAGAAGTTTCTGCTTTATTATATGCATACATGCTAGTGAATGTTTTTATAAACTAAATAAACTGCACTTTTGGTGTAATTATACACTCGCCGGCCTCTTTATTAGGTCCACCTGTTGAAATGCATCTTCACTGGTTGGGAGACTGCTGAGTGCTACTCCCTGGTATTACATGTGTGGCTGCATTATCACTCAACTTTATTACGGTACCTATCCATTTAGTAATGTCATTGTACCCCTGATATATGTCATCTTATCTCGTGTGAGGGGAAATCTCCTTAATGGGACACACAGATAGCAAATAAAACTTGACAGGAGTTCCAACCTTTCCCAACTCTGCCTGAAAACCAAAATAATGTTTTGGTTGGAATTGCACTCTGTGTCACATAAACTTTCCTTTTTACAAGGGTGACCTCATTTATTTCCAGGAAAAAAAAAGCTTTCTTTTACAGCAATGACATATACTAAGTCCCAAAGCCATATCTATGGTTGTACATTAGTACCTTTCAAATGCAAAGCATGATGTTCTGAAACAGTGGTCTTCAACTTTCTTGATGTAGGAGTCAGAAGGTAGGGTGACTTCAACAAAGAGCGGCACAATTTTCAGCCAGTATAATGCTAGAGAAAGCTGTCAGAGACTGCAGATGTACAACAAGACATGGTTAAAACCTGCAGACATGTTGCAGGAAATAATTAGAGGCTCAGACTGTGAACATGCTAGAGGAGTTGCTGGAGACTGGGGACATGATTCAGGACACAGTCATGGTCTGGAGAAGCAGTACATGGGACTGTTAGAGATCAGTGCTATTACAATACTTTTACAAATGAATATTTCCACATTTGTGCCCCCCTACAGACCTTTTAAAGTTATTTGTATCACAAACAGTTGTGTTCAAAATAATAGCAGTCAGACAACACTAACTGGATCAATCACTGTTTTTGGTAGAAATGATATTTCTACATGGCAAATAATTTCCTAGCAGGTGTAGTAGAGTAATAGAAATCCAACAGTCATGACATGCATGCTGCTGATTCTGTGTCATTGAATCACTCATTGAAAGGGGAATGTTCAATATAATAGCCGTATGGAGTTCTATTAGTGAGGTCATTCATTCTTTGAAAAACAGGTGGCAATTATTGCCCTTATTTAAGGAAGGAAGGCAGCAAATGTACATGCTGGTTACAGTGCATTTCTTTCTGAAATTCTGAGGAAAATGAGTCGTTCCAGACTTTGTTCAGAAGAACAGCGTACCTTGATTAAAAAGTTGATTGGAGGGGAAAACATATAAGGAAGTGCAGAAAATGATCGGCTGCTCAGCTAAAATGATGGCAAATGCTTTAAAATGGCAACCAAAACCTGAAAGACGTGGAAGAAAGCGAAAAACTACATTTCGAATGGATAGAAGAATAGCCAAAATGGGGCGGACTCAGCCAACAATCAGCTCCAGGAAGATGAAAGAAGGTGTGACGTTCCCTGTGAGGACTGTTACAATTAGAAGACGCCTATGTGAAGCCAAGCTATCTGCAAGAAGTCCCCGCAAAGTCCCACTGTTGGAAAAAAGACGTGTGCTGAAGAGGTTACAATTTGAAAAAAGAGCACATTGACCGGCCTATAGAGAAATGGCGCAACATTTTGTGGACTGATGAAAGTAAGATTGTTCTTTTTGGGTCTAGTGGGTGGAGACAGTTTGTCAGACGACCCCCAAACACTGAATTCAAGCCACAGTACACTGTGAAGACCGTGAAGCATGGTGGTGCAAGCATCATGATATGGGGATGTTTCTCATACTACGGTGTTGGGCCTATTTATCGCATACCAGGGATCATGGATCAGTTTGAATCCATCAGAATACTTGAAGAGGTCATGCTGCCTTATGCTGAAGAGGAAATGCCCTTGAAATGGGTGTTCCAACAAGACAACGACGCCAAACACACCAGTAAACGTGCAACATCTTGGTTCCAGACCAACAAGATTGACTTTATGGAGTGGCCAGCCCAATCCCCGGATCTTAATCCAATAGAAAACTTGTGGGGTGACATCCAAAATTCAGTTTCTGAGGCAAAACCAAAAAATAGAGAAGAACTGTGGAATGTGGTCCAATCATCCTGGGCTGGAATACCTGATCACAGGGGCCAGAAGTTGGGGGACTCCATGCAACACAGATGTACAGCAGTTCTCAGAAACAGTGCGACTACAACCAAATATTCATGAAGTCATTCAAGGGAAAGCAAAATCTTCAAACGTTTCTCAGTTTATATAGTGAATGTTTGAGTTTGTAAAGAAGAATACAAACACTGCTATTTTTTTTAACAGTCTAATATTCACTTCTCTTCATTTTGTTTAGAGGAACAACACAAATTTGATGTATTTTTCTTCATGTTGTGATTTGGAATAGAATGTGTCGTGTTCCCAATGCATTTGTGTGGATGGAAATAGAAGCTATTAGAAGGATTTTCAGCTTTATTCACTTTTTTTAAACACACTGCTATTATTTTGAACACAACTGTATTTCTGCCAGCAACGTTCATTATCTAACATCAGTGGAAAAAAATTAAAAAAAGGGAATGGACATCCCATCAGAAGGAAAAGACTACCCATGCAGTGCCCTTTCCCTCCCCCTAATACTGCAAGGGTTAAATGCTCACCTTTGCCTAAGGGTAGAGGAATAAAGAGTAGTATTGTGCTCCAGCAAAGCCTTTTAAGAGGTGCCACTCATCCCATGAATCCTCCTACCTAAGGCCTCCTGGCCATGGCCGCAAGGCTGCCTCTTCCCCATACAATGCAGTGTTCATAGCCCTGCATTGTACCTGATAACACTGAGGGACTGACTACCAGGGGCGGACTGACAACTCATGGGGCCCCCGGGCAATAGGGGATCATGGGGCCCCTGTGTCCTTGCCCAAACTCAAAAAAACCTATGAAAAAGGTACCAGGGGCATCTCATGGGGCCCCCTACTGACCCCGGGCCCTCTGGCAGTGCCCGAGTTTCCAAATGGTCAGTCCGCCCCTGCTGTCTACACCTCTGAATACCAGATGGAGGAGAGGTGAATGGTAAAACCTGCTGGAGGGGGGGGGGGGGTCAATCCACTGCAAAAAGTTTTATCTTACAGGACACAGGCTTGATAAACCTTGGTTATAGGCTGCTACCTTCAGGTGACTGGACACTGGCAAAGCTTTTGGTACTGGTTGAGATCTCAGTATTTTGCTAGTGTCCTGTAGGCGATGGACCTCTTCTCCTTTTGAAGAGAAGTTTCTACGCCTAACTAGTTTTTATTTACTTCGAATACCTCAGTACTTTAGCAAAAGGGCATGCTGATCGGTGCAACCTTGATAATACCTTGTGAACTGTACCCCATGTTGTGATATAATGTTTCTTTGGGCACTAGATTCTGCTTGGACACTCACCTTGGCACTTGGTGCACTGTGTGTAGTTAGCTACAGGGTGCTAACAAGGTCTAGGCCATGGTCCATGCCTATGGTTCCCAGACACTGAAGACCACTTCGGGGCCCTAATGGCTGCACAATACACAGGGCTGCATGTTGGGCTTCAGGGTGCTAACAAGGTCTAGGCCATGGTCCATGCCTACGGTTCCCAGACACTGAAGACCACTTCGGGGCCCTAATGGCTGTACAATACACAGGGCTGCATGTTGGGCTTCAGGGTGCTAAACACACCTCTATCCTTTTACAGGATATGTTTTGTATGTAAAAGTTGTACATTTTGTCAGGGCTTTCTGTTGGTGACCTCCTCGACCTGGCTGCCTCAACCCACTTTGTCAGTAGTGATTTCTGTATAGAAGAGTTAGCATGTGTCATATCAAATGTTCTGCTTTGACACAGAATCTGTCAGCTCAAAGCCCATGGGCCAGCGCCTAGGTTGTGAATGCTTTTGTAGTTTTAACCTGCTTGACAAGACAGTGGGTATGTTTATGAAAAAACTAGGAAGGTGAAATACCAGCTACTCATTTTCAAGACTCAAATGCTATGACAAGTGGAATTTGCGCCTTTGCTACAGGGTTGTTCTACAAGTTTACAAATGTCCTATAGACTTAGACATTTCTTACGGCAGTGTGTAAAGTTGCTTTTCCATACCGTGACACGAGAAGGTGCATCACACAAGCTAAGTCATGACCCCCCCCCCCCCCATCAAATGGATGACATGTCTTGCTTTTGGGAATCCCCCTCTGCATGAATGAGCTAATGTCAGATCTTTCCATTTGGCCATCACTCAACAGTCCCGGTGCGTGTCAGGAAACGTCCTCCCTTGTTGGCTAGTTCCTGTGCATCCGATTTGCTTGTGTTTCTGGATCAGATTTTGCGCTGTTCTGATAATTTGGCGGATGGAGACTCAGAGGAACAGACTTTTTATGCCCAATATTTGCTTTGTTGTGTTTGTATTGCCAGTTTTGCAAACTCATGTCTAGTCCTTTTCCTGCAAAAAAACGGTCATAAAACTATCTTTAGTTCTGCTGATTAAGCTACAGTGCCTAATGGAGAATTGTATATTTCTGGCTTACTTCATTATGATACTGCTATTAGGGTTTTTGATTTATAGCTAAATTCATGACTTTCATAAAAAAAAAAAAATAATAATTCCAAACTTTTGGTCCTGGGTACCCCTTGAAATGGGTCTTTATGCCCTGGTGGTGGGGAGTGGGACAGACTTTCTGATCATGTAATTGTGACTCCTGATCATGACTAGAGACCGAGAGTTGGCCAAACTGCTTTAACCCCTTCCCACCCAGCCCCACATTCCTTTAAATGAGTCTTTACGACCAGTAAGCAGGATGGACTTCCTGATCATGTGACCATGGCTCCTGATCCTAGAACTGTCTTTGACAACACGGTCACTGCTGGGAGCATACAGTCAGCACAGAAACCTCAGCCGTCCATCGACACATATGTGCAGCTTGTAGGCGCTAAAGCCCACCCTCTTTGCCACCACACATATCAGTTATATGGGCAGCCAGAGATTAAAGACATATGAATATAGCCAAACTTTGTTACTGATGTTTGTGCTTTTTTGTCTCACCAACAGCTAAGCTTGTTTCTTGTATAGGTGTTGCAGGGACAGGAAATGAAGGAAAATCTCTCCAATAGGCTCACAGACAAATCATACCATGCTGATTTGACAAGTGTCCATCCAGAATAGCTGGTCTATAGAATATCCATGAAAGTCTACAAGTATTGAACCAATGTTTTGAACTTGCATATAGCTGCTTTGCCGTCATCAGTGCCAGATTTGGACACTATGGCTTTTGCTGGATCCCCCTAGACTTTTATGGGTCCATTTTTCCAAGGTGTTCCTAACCTATCGGGATCAGCTGCACAGGTGCAACCAGTGCAAGCAAGAGTTTGGCCATGGAAGGTCAACATTGTTACAGAGCATGGCTATAAGATTTAGGTAAGCTTGCACAGGTGGCTAGGGAGGACAGGTTTCTTCAGGTCAGGAGGGCCTAAGCAGGTCGCATACTTGTACTTTGTGTGATATTTCACTTATCCTTTAAAACAGAAGGTGATTATATGTCACCACTTCCATCACAAATCCATCACTGAAGTATGACACTAGGTATTAAAGTATGTAGATGGTATGTGGTTGACTTTCCTCCAGACACGTTACTGGAATTTTACACACCGCGGTCTGCAGCTACTACAATGTCAGAGTTGTTGAGTTGTTACCAGTAAATTCCCTTCAAACTTTTCAGGTATAGATGTAACCAAAACTTGGGTGTGGATTGTTGGATGGAAACGTCTTGCTATTTATTTTTCCCTTGAACAATTTGTCGTTTTTGTCTGAGGTTTCAAACACGATTTTTTTAAGATTGTCAGATATTAGTGTTGTGCATAGGAAAAATCCTCTGTCACAGGAGGTTTGTACCACCATCTCATGAATCTCAAAACCATCTGAGTGACAGTGACTGGCTGAATAACTCCATTCATTAATTCTGGCAGACCTCTGTGACTTTTGCAGATTGCCATTGCAGCTCATAGATTCGCATGAACTCGCATCTAAACCAGGGGTCCTCAAACTTTCTAAGCAAAGGGACAGCTTACTGTCCTTCAGATTTCAGGAGGGCTGGACTGTGGCCGGTGGGAGTAGAAATGCCTCAGACTTGGTGATCAGCTGGGGTAAAATAATTACATAATGCCCGTGGGCAGTGGGAGGAGGAATAGAGCTCCATCATTGGTATTAGTGGGAAGAATAATCTCCATCGTTGGTGTCCGTGGAAGCAATGGTGCCCCATCTTTGGTATCAGTGGCAGGAATAGTGCCCCATCGTTGGTATCAGTGGGAGGAATAGTGCCCCAACATTGGTGTCAGTGGGAGAAAAAGTGCTTTATATTTGGTATCAGAGGTGTAGGAATATTGCCACATCCTTGATATCAATAGGAGGCATAGTGCCCCATCATTGGTGTCAGTGGGAGGCATAGTGCCCCATCATTGGTGTCAGTGGGAGGAATAGTGCCCCATCATTGGTGTCAGTGGGAGGAATAGTGCCCCATCATTGGTGTCAGTGGGAGGAATAGTGCCCCATCTATGGTGTCAGTGGAAGAAATAGTGCCCCATTTATAGTGTCAGTGGAAGAAATAGTGCCCCATTGTTGGTGTAAGTGGGTGGAATAGTGCCCCATCATTGGTATCAGTGGGAGGAATAGTGTTCCATCATTGGTGTCAGTGGGAGGCATAGTGCCCCATCATTGGTGTCAGTGGGAGGAATAGTGCCCCATCATTGGTGTCAGTGGGAGGAATAGTGCCCCATCATTGGTGTCAGTGGGAGGAATAGTGCCCCATCATTGGTGTCAGTGGGAGGAATAGTGCCCCATCTATGGTGTCAGTGGAAGAAATAGTGCCCCATTTATAGTGTCAGTGGAAGAAATAGTGCCCCATTGTTGGTGTAAGTGGGTGGAATAGTGCCCCATCATTGGTATCAGTGGGAGGAATAGTGTCCCATCATTGGTGTCAGTGGGAGGAATAGTGCCCCATCATTGGTATCAGTAGGAGGAATAGTGGCCCATCATTGGTATCAGTGGGAGGAATAGTGCTCCATCATTGGTGTCAGTGGGAGGAATAGTGCCCCATCATCGGTGTCAGTGGGAGAAATAGTGCCCCATCATTGGTATCAGTGGGAGGAATAGTGTCCCATCATTGGTATCAGTGGGAGGAATAGTGTCCCATCATCGGTGTCAGTGGGAGGAATAGTGTCCCATCACTGGTGTCACTGGAAGTAATAGTGCCCCATTTTTGGTATCAGTGGGAGGAATAATGCAAGATAAAGGCAAGCAGATGGCCACAAAAAAAATGTACCCTTTTCTGTTCCCCTTCCCTTAACTACAAGCGTTAAATGCTCATTAAGTCCAGGGGTAGAGGAATAAACTTGGATACTTCCCTTATTCCTTGCTCTCTCCTTTCCAACGCTCTGGGTTGTGGGCAGACCCTCGCCCTTCCTACGTACAATGCGGGATTATTTTTCCTGCATTGTACTTCATGCCATCAGATTGCAACTGCCGGCAGGAGCATCTTAGAGAGGAGGCTCTGAGGGAAGCCTGCTGCAACAAGGAATCGGGCAAGTATTGCAACCTATTCATCTATGCCTCGGCTTAACGAGCGTTTACCCTTCAGTGTAGGGAGGGGGGGCCACTGCAAGGGTCATTTTTTTCTGCATTAAGTGGGGCTTTAATATAGCTGCAGTGAGTAATGAATATGAAACTAGAGTTATTATACAGGATTTATGGCGCCAACAGTTTGCTCAGCGCTTTACAATATAACGGGAGACAATACAGCAACAATACAGTTCAATACAAGAGGGTTAGGAGGGCCCTGATCATTGGAGCTTACAATCTAAGAGGGAGGAGCTAGTGGTACAAAAGGTAATAACTGTGGGGGATGGACTGGTTGGAAGAGTAGAAGATTCCATTATTAGCTGAGGGCAGGATAGGCTTCCCTGAAGAGAGGTTTTCAGAGATCGCCTAAAAGTGAGCAGAGTAAGCGATAGTCTGATAAATTGGGGTAGAGAGTTCCAGAGGATGGGGGAAGCTCTGGAGAAGTTAAAGATAAATTGAATCATGTTGCACTGGATAGCAGTGGCTGGTACACTCATTGTACTTGTTGCCTGGATTTGGGTTTTAATAGCATTCAATGTCAGTGTTATTAATGTAGCACAGAGATGATGTCATTGTGTGGCTACCTGAAGATGCATAACATTTTCTTATAATTGAAGCTGTAATACGAAGGCAGAGAGGAGATACGCAGGAGCGAGCGTGCACCTGCATGATCGCACACACGTGCGCCTGAACACACGGCACCATTGTGCTGTAATTTTCCTCGCTGGCGCTTTATTATTAAATATTGCAACCTGTAACATCAAACAGCCACAGAACAATGAATGTCTATGCTTCAGATTCTTTCCCCTCCTCTGATCTTCATATATTTTTTGGCTCCTGGAAGATCCTCAAACCGCCTTTCTCAGATTGGCACCGACGAGGCTTCGTGCTCGTGGGATCCTGTGAATTTTCCTTGGAAGAAAGAAATTGCCCTCTTTGTTTGCACTCCTTCGTACAAACACGGCAAAATATTTACCTAGGAGTTAAAAGGGGCCTCTGTGAAACTCACTTCCTTGGTATTTCTACTCTTATGTAAATAATACACAAACACCTCTAAAGATCCTTGAGATGCCACGAGTCTCGCAGGTGCCCAGATAAAACTACTCTCGATTACAGAAAACCTTGTCTTCAAACATGCAATCAGATTCCACAGGCTATGGACGCACCGATAAAACTTTATTTTGGTGGTATTTATTCACCACCGGGATTTTTATTTTTTTTTTGCTATATAAATTAAAATGTCCAAAAATTTTGAAAAAAAGCATTTTTCTTATAAAATTTTGCAAATAAATAATCTTTCTTTATAAATCTTGGACAAAATTTATTCAGTTATCTTTTTAATAAAAAAAAAAATAACCCAAATTAATTTATAACCAAAAATTATAATTTTTCCTAATTTTTTTTTTAATTTTAATTTTTTTTTTTTTTATAAGTTTACATACCCTGGAATAAATTAAAAAGGAAAATGGTGCCGCGCCCTTAAATTAGAACCGTGAATAAATAAATAAAATCAATTTTTAACAAATAATAATTCTATAATTTATAAATAATTACCCTTAATTTCTCCAAATATAGAAATATATAAAATGTGTAATATCCCCCGGACGAAGCCACGTGACCCTATGGCGCAACGCGTTGGGGAGGGGCATAGACGTCACCACGTACCTGGACTCCAATGCACGGCGAGTTCAGGCTGCACATATTTTATACAGAAAGCGCTTTGATGTTTTTTAACTTTTAAGTGCAAAATTGGCACCAATAAATTTTTATGCTTATCAAGGATAAGGCACTATTCCTTTCTCTTTTTCCTCTGGCGATACGCTGAGTAATAGGGAGAAAATATACAACAACTCTTGGAGGGAAGACCTTACCCAGGATCCATTCACAGCAGAACAGTAGGAGCAAAGAGGAGAATCAATCAGTCTTCTACTAATAGAAGAACACACCAAGTAACTCATTCCATTCTGAGAAGTTTTATTTTGGAAATCATGTGAACAGTCCATTTGCAATATATAGTCCCACTTAGATGGGATTTAATATGTGATGGGATTTTCAACTCTATTGAACATTTTATGAATTATTCATTTTAAATCTATTTATTTTTATCAATTAATATCAATTATTTTTTAGATTATTTATTTAATTTTTTTTTTAATATTATTATTGATGTATATTAATGAGTTGCACATTTTATATATTTCTATATTTGGAGAAATTAAGGGTAATTATTTATAAATTATAGAATTATTATTTGTTAAAAATTGATTTTATTTATTTATTCACGGTTCAAATTTAAGGGCGCGGCACCATTTTCCTTTTTAATTTGTTACTTTTTGTATATTCAATGAGAATATAGCTAGGAGCTCGCGAACTTACCTTAGAACATAGATTTATAGTGGCTCATAGGATATTTTTACTTTATTTTCACATACCCTGGAATGTTTGGCCTTGGTACAGACACACAAGGAGACACACACGGGTTAAAATGCCAATTAGAGGTTAATGTCCCACATCTGTGGCTTTTTAAATTGCCATTAGTGCCAGTGTATAGTCAATGAGTTTGTTAGCTCTTATGTGGAAGCACTGACTAGGCTAGATACTGAGCCATGGGGATCAGAAAAGAACTGTCAAAAGTCCTGCGTAACAAGGTAATGGAACTTTATAAAGATGAAAAAGGACATAAAAAGATGTCCAAAGCCTTGAATATGCCAGTCATCACTTTCACTAAGAAGTAGAAAATTCAGGGTTCTGTTGATACCAAGCCAAGTACAGGTAGAAAGATTGCAAAAATACAGGCTGCTCTGGAAAAATTTGGCATCTGAGTTAGAGGCCCTAGTTAGTGTGCCAGCTGTGACACGCAATTTTTGTGCTGCAATCTAAAGTGCCTGATCCAACATGATGGATGATGATGGACAGAACTCCTCACCAGATCCTGCACTTCTCTGTGCAGCTGCGGAGAGACTTGTCTCTGTCCCCCCACCACCTTCTTAGTCGATGGCAGCAGTAAAGTGAACAGAAGTCTTCCTACAGAGCCTGTGCCTCTGTGCAGCTGCAGCACCCCATGGTCTCCATCTCCCCTTGCCTCAGTATTCAGCAGAATCTGGCAGCTGACTCCATCCTTTCTCTGGTCCTCCTCCAGACCCTGCACTTTCTGCTTCCCAGCTCCACCCCAGGTTCTTTCCACCAGCACAAAGTAAGGGGGTGCACTGTAATGTAAGGGAGGGTGGGAGACTCTGAACGAATAGTCTTGCAGATACAACCGGACCTTTGAGGGCAACCATAGTGCTGATGCGGCCCGTAATGAAATGGAGTTTGACACCTCTAGCTTAGATCCTAAAA
Source organism: Staurois parvus (assembly GCF_062004578.1). Taxonomy (NCBI): domain Eukaryota; kingdom Metazoa; phylum Chordata; class Amphibia; order Anura; family Ranidae; genus Staurois; species Staurois parvus. The sequence goes on along the minus strand of NW_028318661.1, from coordinate 34,422 downwards.
ACATGTTTATGTGGCCACATCCTAGGACTAGTAAGCTGCAATATATCACATTTTTTAACTTGGGTTTAGATGGACTTTACATTTCCAGACATGAGCTCCTGAGAGGAACAGGACAAAATTAAACTGCTTTGTGTTCCTTTGTGCATTGACTGGTAGTGCATTGATTGGTAGTACACATAATATGTGGTGAAAGGTAAACCATACAATACAGATTGTTATCCAATGCGCCCATTCCATTTCAGGGATTACCTGGTGGGTGCGATGTTCAAGAGTCCTCAGATTTTGCCAAAACATCCAACTGTTTAGTGTGCTCAGTTGCAACAGATAGCTGACTAGACTAGAAACAAAAGATAATGGTACAATTGTTGGATACGTTTGGTGAGACATCTGTTGAGCCAGAATTTTGGCCTTGAGATGTATCCCATGTTATTCTTTGGAAACAAAATGATTACATGGTGACCCAAACCCTACCACGGATGAGAAGCAGCCGTTGTTCCAGTCTTGTATACCTTATCTTCGCCCTTGAAATACATGAATTGGCCAAGCCTTCTGGATGGTCTCGGACTGTCTTCCATCGGGCTACACAAACACCTTTTACATCTCAAGGACAACATGAGAACAACTCTCATCACTGCCTAAGCCAGTGCGTGCGTCATAGGCTCCTGGTCTGCCCCAGTGGGAGCTGCTGTTGATAGGCACAAAGACTGTGTAGATAATTATGGTTCACAGCACAATATTTGGCATGATTTCCTGTGTGTAAAAAGCTATAACTTTTTTTTAACATTTTGGCCTAAATTTTAAGGTGGCAGTTATGTATTCTGTAGAACGCAAAAGTTTACAAAGCAGTAGAAAAGGCTCAAGAAGTAAGGCACCTTGGTGGCAAGGCTCCTGGCCTGTTCTCTCTGGTGTTTTATCTATCTGCTCTTTCTATATGATAGTTAGATGTTAATTCATGATAGACTTTCAGTTCCTTTCAGTGCTCTCAAAGCAATGAATCAGCTTGGAGGTGGCAGAGGCATTTCTTGCCTCCTTTGTCAATTAAGTTACATAAGTGTGGAAAGCCCCTGGTTACCAGGATTTAATGAATCATTGACCTCTTGGGACTTTTCCTTAACTAAACTCCAAAATTCCCACCCAAGGACAGCTGCAGAAGAGTTCTGGTAACATGTCAAAGTTAACTTTCTTATCCAAATTAGTTTTTCACCTTCATTGGTTTGTGTCCTTTTTTTTACTTTCTCTTCTTGCATCATCCATTTCAGCTTTTCTTTTCTATGTACTCTTTAAAGCCCTTTTCTTTTTCTGACTAAAGTGAGTATTTAGTAAATGGGGCACATATCCTATCCAGCATGTTTTTTCAAGTGTAGCGCTACTCTTGTAGGAGCCACAAGATTAAAGTCCAGGTCTTACCAAAACTTCAGCCCCACAGCCAGGCACAAAGGCTCATTCACACTTTCTCCAAAACCAGTCTAGGGGAAGTTGTTTTTGTTATTTTTGTTTTTGGAGAACTTGCATAGGGATTTAGCTTGGATACTCCAGAAATTAAACTATGTTCAGCTGAGGACAAACTTTCTTGGGTTGCTTTAAGAAGTAGAAACAAACTGTAGCAGAGTTGAGCAGAGTCCTTAGTTTCAAAAGGGGTTAAATGGACAGTGCTCTTTAGGACACCAGCCAGTGTCCCCTTTATCCCAGCTCAGAAGCTGACTTTCTAACATCAGAGGGGATTAAATAGTATTCAGTCCCTAGGATCCCTGTGGGCTGTCTGTACTCATAAAGACCATACAGCAGGTTGCCTTCCCCTGTGATAACAGACAGGATCTCCAGCAGATGTCCCTATTAGTCAGCATCTAGCAGAACCTTTGGTCTTCACGTCCAGGCCCTCAGGTCAACCATCTGAGGCCTCAGGAAGAAGTAACGTGCCCTGTCCCAGGCTTGGACCATCCTCTCCAGGAAAGACTCCAAGCTCAGTGTTCCCTCTGAATATATACAGTTGCCCAGCCCCTCTCAGTTCCTGACTCCCAGGGATTGGCTGGGGCTGTATGAATACTCCTGCTGCCATTTGCATAGCTCCACATCCATGTTCCGGAAAGTTCCAGTGATTTCTGGAAAGCAGGTGGAGCTATAGGCAACACAGCAGCAGATGAGCACACTGAGCATCCCTAACTAATCGATCACAGCTCCCTGGATACAGTGAGCTAAATATGCTTTTCCCTATCAAAACACAACTAAACCTTACAAATCCTATCATCTACCTAGGAGGGGGCTTCACAAGGTTGAGAAGTCACTAAGTAGTGAAACCAGGATCAATATGGCAACCTTGGAGCCTGAACATAACATCGACAGCTTTATTATTTTTGTACTTACAGGTTCACTTCAAAATGAAAAATATCCCAGTCAAGGATGAGGTCTCCTTTCTCTCCAACAGCTACACCAGCTTTAGCATCTGACATGTGTTGTGTGTGTGACATGTGAGATGTGTGTAAGATGCCTGGTCCCCCTCTGTGAGATGTGGTTCCTCCCACCCACTGCTATGTCGCTACTATGTCCTTTATTGACATAACAGACAGTGAGTGAAACCACATCTTGCAGCAGGGGACCAGACATCTGACACACTTGGAAGTATTTTAGATGCTAAAGCATCTATAGCTAGAGAATATTCTAGGCACGGCGTTGAAACAGGTAAGTATAAGTGCTTTTCACTTTTTTAAAATTTTTTAAGTTATTTCATTTTCTTGACAGGTCACTTTAAACACATTACAAATATAAATAAATTCCCCAGTACACTTACCAGCTAGCCTGCCAACAAATTGAACCTGTCTAACAATTCACGTTAAAATAGAAGGTTTAGTTGCATGCGTTTACAAATATATGTGTGAGCTGCAGTGCCCACGCCAAGGCTCCTCTGTATACATCAGTCCTAATTCTATATTTTTATGTTTCTTCAAGTGGGAGCACATATATCCATGTAGGAATTAAAAGAAGTTTTGCATGGAGAATGCCCACTCCTCCTTAAAGTGTTACTAAACCCAGGACCCTGCATTCACTATATCTGGTCTCCCACAGTGCACAGATAATGGAAATGAAATTATTTTAGTAAATATACACTGCTAAATACCTTTTTTCTTCAACAGTTAGAGCAGTCTTGTGACTTCTATCAGTGTTCAGCAGAGCACTCGTTAAAGCTTGTAGGAGGAGGAGTTTTCATTCTCCTTTCTCTGCCCTATGAGATTTCTTGACCCCTGACCCTCTGTCTGAGCAGTGCTGATTGGCCCTGTGCTGATCACATGCACCCTCCCAAGAAAAAGAAAAAACTTAATAGCAATACACACCAAACTGAGCATGTGCAGATTGTCCCCAAGGCTCTGTTCCATCAGGAGATGAAATGGGGACCATGGAAGTAGGGGAGGATCAGAGAAGTCAGGATCAAACATCCTTTTTACACAATGCAGAGGATTAACCCCTGAAGTATCACAAGCATGCTTTACTGCATCTACAGACTGATTTTACTGTTGTGGGTTTAGTAACACTTTAAAGGCACAGCGACCCATTGGATGGCCAGCAAGACCACAATGGCAGCTGAAGGCAAACCTCACCTTAATTTTTGCACTGCTATGTATGCTCCAACTTGGAGACTCCCAAAAATATAGAGTTAGAACCGCAGTATACAGAGGAGCCTTAGCATGGGTACTGAACCTTCCATATATATATATATATATACAAATGTGTGCAACAAAACCCTTTTATAACATGACTTGTAAGGGTCAGTTTGATTTGTTTGCAGGCTACCTGGTATGTGTGCTGGGAAATTTTTGTTTGTGATGTGCATTGCCCTTCCATGTACACCTTACTGTAAAGGCTAGTTATAGATTGGGGCGGTCGCCATTTTTCTGTATCACTTTAGCTCCTTCCCATTGGCCGTACACATACAGTTGCAAGAAAAAGTATGTGAACCCCTTGGGATTACGTGGAGTTTTGCATGAATTGGGCATAAAATGTGCTCTGAACGTCATCTAAGTCCCAACAATAGAAGAACACAGTCTGCTGAACATAATACTACACAAACATTAGATGTTGCCATGGTTTAATTGCACATAACATGTAAACATTCACAGTGCAGGGAGGAAAAAGTATGTGAACGTTTGGACTTAATAACTGGTTGACCCTCCTTTGGCAGCAATAACCTCAACCAAACATTTCCTGTAGTTGCAGATCAGACCTGCACAACGATCTGGAGTCATTTTGGACCACTCCTCTTTACAAAACTGTTTCAGTGTAGCAATATTTTTGGGATGTCTGGTGTGAATCGCTCTCTTAAGGTCATGCTACAGCATTTCAATCGGGTTGAGGTCAGGACTCTGACTGGGCCACTCCAGAAGGCGTATTCTGTGCTGTTGCAGCCATTGTTTTGTTGAATGACTTGTATGCTTTGGGTCATTGTCCTGTTGCATCACCCATCCTCTGCGGAGCTTCCGTTGGAGTACAGATGGTCGTACGTTTTCCTGCAAAATGTCTTGATAAACTCTGGAATTCATTTTCCCATCAATGACAACAATCCGTCCAGGCCCTGAGGCAGCAAAGCAGCCCCAAACCATGATGCTCCCTCCGCCATGTTTCACAGTGGGGATGAGGTTTTGATGTTGGTGTGCTGTGCCTTTTTTTCTCCACACATAGTGTTGTGTGTTCTTCCCAAACAACTCAATCTTGGTTTCATCTGTCCTCAGTATATTTTGCCAGTAGTGCTGTGGAACATCCAGGTGCTCTTTTGCAAATTTCAAACGTGCTGCAATATTCTTTTTGGACAGCAATGGCTTCCTCCGTGGTGTCCTCCCATGTACTCCATTCTTGTTTAATGTTTTCCTTATTGTAGATGTGTCAACAAAAATGTTAGCATGTGCCAGAGATTTCTGTAGGTCTTTAGCTGACACTCTGGGATTCTTCTTTACCTCATGCAGCATTCTGCGCTGTGCTCTTGCAGTCATTTTTACAGGACGACCACGCCTAGGGAGAGTAGCAACAGTGCTAAACTTTCTCCATTTGTAGACAGTCTGTCTTACCGTGGACACATGGACATCAAGGCTTTTGGAGATACTTTTGTAACCCTTTCCAGCTTCATGCAAGTCAACAATTCTTGATCGTAGGTCTTCTGAGAGCTCTTTTCTGCGAGGCATGGTTCACATCAGACAGTGCTTCTTGGAACCAGTAAACCCAAAACAGGTGTGTGTTTTTTAAGGGCAGGACAGCTGTCAGCAACACATCCAATATCATCACTGATTGGAGTCAAGGTTGGCTCACTCCTGGCTCTGGGAGAAGTCATTAAGCTAGGGCCTCACATACTTTTTCCTCCCTGCACTGTGAATGTTTACATGTTATGTGCAATTAAACCATGGCAACATCTAATGTTTGTGTAGTATTATGTTCAGCAGACTGTGTTCTTCTATTGTTGTGACTTAGATGACGTTCAGAGCACATTTTATGCCCAATTCATGCAAAACTCCACGTAATCCCAAGGGGTTCACATACTTTTTCTTGCAACTGTATATGCAGCCTCTCGGTGCGTAGGCCTTAACACTGAGAGGCCGCATATATGCGTACCTAAAGATAAACAGAACTGTGCCGAGAGCTCACACCGTGCGTCCTCCCGTCACAGGTACCGGTGCTTAACGGAAAGCACACGATCTCTACTTGCAATTGGGAGCCTTCCAATCAGGTGAATACAGTGATAGCCAATTACGGTGGTCACATGATCAGAAACCCTGCTCCCGCCATCTGAAACACCTTAAAGGGCTGGGAGGCATCGGAACCAATACACTAAACCTTTGTGCTGAGAGAAATACTTTGAATGCCATTGCTGACCTAGTTTTAATTCTGCTGTCTGGCTATCTGTGGCTTCAGTACTTTCCCAGTCGCTGACCTGGAACCAGGCATGCAGGAAGTGAAGTCAAAGCATAGTTAGTGCATCCTTGTTGTAGCTCACTGACAAGGTATTGTTATTATTATTATTATACAGTATTTATAAAGCGCCAATAGTTCGCTCAGCGCTCTACATTACAAAGGGGGACAGAACATGTGACAGAACAACAATACAATGCAAAACATGAGGGGATCGAGGGCCCTGCTCCTTGGAGCTTACAATCTAGGAGGGAGGGGGTGGTGGCATAGGAGGAGATAGCTGTGGGGAATGGAGTGGTAGGAAGAGTGGAGGAGGTCGGTCAAGTTAGCAGGGGGTGGGGTAGGCTTCCCTGAAGAGATGGGTTTTCAGGGTGCGCCTAAAGAAGAGGAGAGTAGGTGATAATCTGATGGGTTGGGGCAGGGAGTTCCAGAGGATGGGTGACACCCTGGAGAAGTCCTGGAGGCGGGCATGGGAGGAGGAGACCAGGGAACTAGAGAGAAGGAGGTCTTGTGAGGAGCGGAGTGTGCGTGTTGGGCGGTACTTGGATATTAGGTCGGTGATGTAGTTCGGGGCAGTATGGTGGACAGCTTTGTACGTCAGTGTTAGGATTTTGAATTTGATCCGTTGCGCAATCGGAAGCCAGTGGAGGGATTGGCAGAGGGGGGTGGAGGACAGTGAGTGGAGGCCAGTGGAGGGATTGGCAGAGGGGGGTGGAGGACACTGAGTGGAGGCCAGTGGAGGGATTGGCAGAGGGGGGTGGTGGAAACAGAGCGGTTGGAAAGGTATTGAAGTTGTTTGACCAGCCAGTCCGGGCAACCAGTATTTTTCGGATGGAAAGGTCAGCAGTAAAAGCCTGCATATTTCATACAGTGCAGGGCTCTGTTTAGAGGAGTACACTTATGCTACATGTAGTAAAACCCTTCAAGGTCTCCTCGACTCCCTCAGAGCACAGCTGGATCTGTAGTCTAGTCTGGCATGTGAGGCCCAATCTGGCCTATTCTGACAGGTGTGAACTATGGGAAGGCCTCCTGTGAACCCACCATATCTATGCCTGCTCTTAGCTGCTTTTTCCTTCGCCAGCAAGAAAGTCTCCTTCGGGAATGATGACTCAGTCCTCTGCGAGAGAAATTCCCAAATTCCCTCTCTTCACGCCTGTCATGCTGCAAATACTGTAATTGAATTTGAGGCCCCAGTGCTTTCCGTTGAATTATGATGGCCTATTAACCAAACAGAAAGCCTGCCTATATCCCAACAACATGTTTTTGTATCCTGTCATTTACAGTACATACATCACAGAGCTTGCGTTTCTCTTATTGACTTACTGTGGGGTGGATTTACTAAAGGCAAACAGACTGAGCACTCTGCAAGTGCAGTTGTTTCAGAGTTTAGTAGATGAGGGGAAGTTCTGCTGACTTCCATCATCGAATCATGTGAAAGCAAAAATGTTCCTTGCATATTATTATTATTATTATACAGTATTTATAAAGCGCCAATAGTTCGCTCAGCGCTGTACATTACAGAGGGGGACAGAACATGTGACAGAACAATACCAATACAATGCAAAACATGAGGGGATAGAGGGCCCTGCTCCTTGGAGCTTACAATCTAGGAGGGAGGGGATAGTGGCACAGGAGGAGATAGCTGTGGGGGATGGAGTGGTAGGAAGAGTGGAGGAGGTCGACAAGTTAGCAGGGGTTGGGGTAGGCTTCCCTGAAGAGATGGGTTTTCACGGTGCGCTTAAAGGAGAGGAGAGTAGGTGATAATCTGATGGGTTGGGGCAGGGAGTTCCAGAGGATGGGTGACACCCTGGAGAAGTCCTGGAGGCGGGCATGGGAGGAGGAGACCAGGGAACTAGAGAGAAGGAGGTCTTGTGAGGAGCGGAGTGTGCGTGTTGGGCGGTACTTGGATATTAGGTCAGTGATGTAGTTTGGGGCAGTATGGTGGACAGCTTTTTACGTCAATGTTAGGATTTTGAATTTGATCCGTTGCGCAATCGGAAGCCAGTGGAGGGATTGGCAGAGGGGGGTGGCGGAAACGGTGCGGTTGAAAAGGTGAATGAGTCTGGCAGCCGTATTCAGGATCGACTGAAGCGGGGATAGCCAGCGGCTAGGCAGGCCAATGAGGAGGGAGTTGCAGTAGTCAAGTCGTGATACGTGATATGATTGGGTATTCTTTGCAAAGTGAAGCTTCGCCTTATTACTAAGCTCTGGAGCAACTGCACTTGCAGAGTGCACCGTCTATTTGCCTTTAGTAAATCAACCCGTCTGTCTTACATAACTTGAACCTTGACTTTAACCTTTCATATCTTTCAGAGGGTTGAGCCGGTATTTTTTGCCTGTGACTATATGTATTTTAGTACATTACAGGCTAAAACCTTCCCAATGAAAACTACCAGGCTTTGACTCTTTGGATCACCCATGGCTTCTCTGTATCTCCCAGAGACTTGAGTATTGTGATTCGCTTGCACGACTCTATGGGACGGGCTTGTACTGATCCAATATGACCGTCTAATTTGGCTTTGTAATCCCAATAACAGTTGCACAAATTTGGGAATGGTGACTTTTGACTCTTTAATGTGAACCTGTCATTAGCAACAGCTCTTGTCTTCATGGGTGCTTAGTGCACTGAAAATTACACAGCAGGGCCCTCGATTCCAGGTTCATTTGTTTCACATATAATCTATTGCATTTTTAAGGTTTTGGTAAAACAATACAGAAAAGAGCATTAATTCAGTACAGAAAATAACAGAATGCATAGAGGTGCAATAGTTGAAATATCATTCCAGTGCACACTAGTACCAGATGGGTGCTTGTGCCAGTTAGCACAAGTCATAAGATAGCAAACACACCCTGGCTTGAGTAGTTAGGGTTTAGAAGTATCACTGGCTCCTGGGAGGAGTGCTCTGCGTTTCCTGGGCAATTCTGTAAAATGAGAACAGTAGAGAGTGACCAGCAGTTTGTAGGGGGGGCACTGAAGAAGAAGAAAGGGCAGGGGGCAATAACAAGTATAGAGGAGGAGTACAGAACGAGAACTGAGAAAGACAGAAAGACAAGGAATGCTTTCCTGGGATGAGCAGAAGAGAGGATAGTAGAAAGGGAAAAGGGGGTCAGGGGGTGGCCCAGTGGACAAGCTGTTAAAGGCAGCTGAAAGCAAAGTCTGGTCAATATTCAGGTGGGCATTATAGGATATCCAGGGGTCCCAAACCTTCTAAAACCTAGCATGAGAGTCCTCAAGTATACAGGCAAGCTTCTCATGGATCATGGTCCCCAATAGCCTCTGCCAGACCTCAGAGAAATTGAGAAACGGTTGTCTCCAGGCTCTGGCTAATGTTTGCCGATCTGCCAGGAACACCAAGCCAACCAGCTTCCTTTGGGTAGCTGAGAGGGTCAGGATCGGCTTATGCAACAGGGCCTCCCAGGGATTGCAGGCTATGCAGACCTTCACGACTGACTTGATCATGGTGTATACCCATGCCAAGAATCGAGTCGCCTTGGGGCATGACCACCAGATATGAAGATGTGTGCCACATTCCCGCCAGCCCCGAAAGCACAGCGGGGACAAATTTTGACTTTCATTGTTTTGAAAAGGTCACTAGTACCTTTTGTCATGATACATACCTCTCAACCTTTTTAGCAGAGAAAGAGGGACGCATTCTAGCGCACAGCATGTAGAACTCATCCTTGCCGTGTTCTAGCTGACATGCACATAAACCCCAACTTTTTTAGATGAGAGAGATGCCTTTTGTGCAAGGTATGTGGTTAAGGGAAACACTGATTGGTGCAGAATAGCTTTTCGGTAATAAAAGGTGAAGCTTTTCTGATACTGTTTCTGCATATTGTGTTGTGTTGAGAATATATTCATGTAGTGACCAAAAGGTCCACTTTGTGGAGCACCTGTTTACCTGATGCTCCTACTATGTGAATGGAACAGGTGCTTTACGGCTCTGGAATTGGCATAAATCTTGGCAGACGGTGAATAACGACCTTCATCAGAAAGACTTAGAGGGCGAATAATTACCTTCAAGATTGTATTGGTTTTTGCATTGTAGTTTCAATCTCTCACCTTTGACATGTTTTGTGCTGTTACTTTATCGGGTCATCAATGTGTCCAACTTTGCTTAGTGTGGAACCTTTGTTTATTTTCTGGGCAGCTATGAAGCCCCTCAATCCTAGGAGAACATAGAAAGGACTTGAATTCTGCTCTGATTTTGTACTTAGCCCTGTCTGTCTAGCATTCAGCAATCCAATGCAAGTTTCTTTTTCATTAGGTTTATAATTAGAATTGTGCTATTATATACTTTTCCCTAGACCAGGGATCTCCAAACTTTCTAAAAAAGGGCCAGTTTACTTTCGTCCAGACTTTAGGAGGGCTGGACTTCGTTTGGGAGGAGTAGAAAATGCCTCGGGCTTGATGGTCAGTGGAAATAAAAAAATGACATAGCTTCAGGAGGAGTAGTGCCCTATAATTGAGGTCAGTGGGAGAAATAGTGACCCATCATTGGTGTCAGTGGGAGGATTAGAAAATGTTTCGAGTTTGGTGGTCAGTGGAAGCAAGAAAAAATGGCATGGTGCCTTTGGTCAGGAGAAGTAGTAGTGCCCTATCATTGAGGTCAGTGGGAGGATTAGTGCCCCATCATTGGTGTCAGTGGGAGAAATAGAACCCTATCGGTGTCAGTGGGAGGATTATGCCCCATCGGTGTCAGTGGGAGGGATGGTGTCCCAATATTGGTGTCAGTGGGAGAAACAGTGCCCCATCACTGGTCTCAATGGGAGGATTATTGCCCCATTGTTGCTGTCATTGGAATGAATAGAGCTTCATCTGTGCCTTTAGAAGGAATCCTGTCCAATTGTTGCTGTCAGTAGAAGGAATAATGCCTTGTATCAATGAAAGGAATAGTGCACCAAAGGTTGGATAAAGGCAAGCAAAGGACCGCTTCCAGCCCACATGCCTCAGTTTGGAGACTTATACATTTTTCCTTAGGACAGCCCTGTAGTGATGTTGCAAAAAAAAAAAAAAAATGCCCAGACACTACAGGTAAGGGCTCTTGGGAGATGTAGTTCTGGGAGTGTTCCTCTATTAATAGAAACTGAGTTCTCAGGAGTTGCCCCCTCAATAATTTTTTTTTTGGGTTTGGCAATCATATCACAGGGAGTAATAAAAGTTGTTTCCTGCTATAGGAATGAGGGAAAAGTTAAAGTGGAATTCAAGCCTAAATGTAACTAACCTTAAAGTGTTACTAAATCCACAACATTAAAATCAGTCTGTATATACAGCAAAGCATGCTTGTTATACTCACTGTGGAACCTAAGGGGTTAATCCTCCGCATTGTGTAAAAAGGATGTTTGATCCTGTCTTATCTGATCCTCCCCTTCCTCCATGGTCCCCATTTCATCTCCTGATAGATAACAACCTCGGAGGCACTCTGCACATGCTCAGTTTGGTGTGTATTGTTAGTGAGTTTTTTCTTTTTCTCGGGAGGGTTCTTGTGATTAGCACAGGGCCAATCAGCGCTGTCCAGAAAGAGGGTCAGGGGTCATGCAATCTCATAGGGCAATGAGAGCAGAATGAAAACTCCTCCTTCTACAAGCTTTAACCAATTCTCTGCTGGACACTGATAGAAGTCACAAGATTGCTATATACTGCTGATGAGAAAAGGTATTTAGCAGTTTATATTTACTAAAATAATTGCATTTCCATGTACTGTGTACTGTGGGAGACCAGGTATATTGAATGGAGGGTCAGAGGTTTAGTAACACTTTAAATATGTCCCCTCCCCCTTCCTAACACCTATGCCGACTAACATGTATTTTACATTCACCTATTTTCAGCCCACTCCAGTCCAGTCACACGATCCGGCTCCCTTGTGTCAAGCAGTGGCGGCTGCAAGGAAGAGGAGGGAACGTTGACAATGGATGGGCCATAGGAGCCTATGGGTGAGGTCACCGCTTCAGGCTTTACCAGCCTTTATGGCATGCTCTCCCCTGCAGCTGCTACTGGCTGACACACGGGATCACGTCACCGGACCAGAGGGGGCTGAAAATAGGTAAGTCTCTACATACTTTTTTATGGAGGTTAGTCAGTAATAGGTGTTAGGAGGGCGGAGGGGACATTTTTAAGACTAGATAGGTTTAAGCTGGAATTCTACTTTAGATCATGCTTCAGCATTATTTTTAAACAGGGAAAAGGAGGTCAGGGGGTAATTTTGCGTAGTGCCTGGACATAGCCCTATGAAGCAAAAATTAATATATGGTAAATTGATTCTTCTGCCATGTAGGTCAGCACAGTGGCTAAATGGTTAGCCCTTCCGCCTGGCAGTACTAGAGTTGTTGGTTCGAATAACAACAATGGCACCACCTGCCTGGAGTTTGCATGTTCTCCCTGTGCCTGCATGGGTTTCTTCTGGGTACTCTAGTTTCTTCCCACACTCCAAAGACAAGCTGGTAGTTAATTGGATCCTTTCTAAATTGGCCCTATTATGTGTATGTATGAATGTGAGTTAGGGTCCTTAGATTGTACACCCCTTGAGGGTTAGGGACCTTAGACTGTACACCCCTTGAGGGTTAGGGACCTTAGACTGTACACCCCTTGAGGGTTAGGGACTGATATGAGTGTACAATTTATATGTAAATTGCTGTTTAAATTGACAGCGCTATATAAGTACCTGAAATAAATAAAACTAAAAAACTGTATGTATAACCTATAATCATTTCAGATATTGAAAGCATTGTATTGGCTGGTAAATGTAAGGGTTCTATGTCACAGGACAAAAAGGCCAATTTAACAATTTTCTTGGCGCTCAAATTGCCAGCATCTAAGAGGAGATATCTGTTGTGATACATTTTGTTTCTCTTTCTTCCTGAGTGTTCTTTTCATTTCCATGGAGAACACATTGGATGACTCAGTCATTTACAGACATCTGCAGATTTGATCCAGAAAACAAATCTTAGGCTTGTCGTGCGTTACTTTTCCTGTCATTTCCTGACACCCTGGAGAAGTCCTGGAGGCGGGCATGGGAGGAGGAGACCAGGGAACTAGAGAGAAGGAGGTCTTGTGAGGAGCGGAGTGTGCGTGTTGGGCGGTACTTGGATATTAGGTCGGTGATGTAGTTCGGGGCAGTATGGTGGACAGCTTTGTACGTCAGTGTTAGGATTTTGAATTTGATCCGTTGCGCAATCGGAAGCCAGTGGAGGGATTGGCAGAGGGGGGTGGAGGACACTGAGTGGAGGCCAGTGGAGGGATTGGCAGAGGGGGGTGGTGGAAACAGAGCGGTTGGAAAGGTATTGAAGTTGTTTGACCAGCCAGTCCGGGCAACCAGTATTTTTCGGATGGAAAGGTCAGCAGTAAAAGCCTGCATATTTCATACAGTGCAGGGCTCTGTTTAGAGGAGTACACTTATGCTACATGTAGTAAAACCCTTCAAGGTCTCCTCGACTCCCTCAGAGCACAGCTGGATCTGTAGTCTAGTCTGGCATGTGAGGCCCAATCTGGCCTATTCTGACAGGTGTGAACTATGGGAAGGCCTCCTGTGAACCCACCATATCTATGCCTGCTCTTAGCTGCTTTTTCCTTCGCCAGCAAGAAAGTCTCCTTCGGGAATGATGACTCAGTCCTCTGCGAGAGAAATTCCCAAATTCCCTCTCTTCACGCCTGTCATGCTGCAAATACTGTAATTGAATTTGAGGCCCCAGTGCTTTCCGTTGAATTATGATGGCCTATTAACCAAACAGAAAGCCTGCCTATATCCCAACAACATGTTTTTGTATCCTGTCATTTACAGTACATACATCACAGAGCTTGCGTTTCTCTTATTGACTTACTGTGGGGTGGATTTACTAAAGGCAAACAGACTGAGCACTCTGCAAGTGCAGTTGTTTCAGAGTTTAGTAGATGAGCGGAAGTTCTGCTGACTTCCATTATCCAATCATGTGAAAGCAAAAATGTTCCTTGCATATGATTGAGTATTCTTTGCAAAGTGAAGCTTCGCCTTATTACTGAGCTCTGGAGCAACTGCACTTGCAGAGTGCACCGTCTATTTGCCTTTAGTAAATCAACCCCAGTCTGTCTTACATAACTTTAACCTTGACTTTAACCTTTCATATCGTTCAGAGGGTTGAGCCGGTATTTTTTGCCTGTGACTATATGTGTTTAGTACATTACAGGCTAAAACCTTCCCAATGAAAACTACCAGGCTTTGACTCTTTGGATCACCCATGGCTTCTCTGTATCTCCCAGAGACTTGAGTATTGTGATGCGCTTGCACGACTCTATGGGACGGGCTTGTACTGATCCAATATGACCGTCTCATTTGGCTTTGTAATCGCAATAACAGTTGCACAAATTTGGGAATGGTGACTTTTGACTTTCTAATGTGAACCTGTCATTAGCAACAGCTCTTGTCTTCATGGGTGCTTAGTGCACTGAAAATTACACAGCAGGGCCCTCGATTCCACGTTCTTTTGTTTCACATATAATCTATTGAATTTTTTAAGGTTTTGGTAAAACAATACAGAAAAGAGCATAAATTCAGCACATAAAATAACAGAATGCATAGAGGTGCAATAGTTAAAATATCATTCCATTGCACACTAGTACCAGATGGGTGCTTGTGCCAGTTAGCACAAGTCATAAGATAGCAAACACACCCTGGCTTGAGTAGTTAGGGTTTAGAAGTATCACTGGTTCCAGGGAGGAGTGCTCTGCGTTTCCTGGGCAATTCTGTAAAATGAGAACAGTAGAGAGTGACCAGCAGTTTGTAGGGGAGAAGAAAGGGCAATGACAAGTATAGAGGAGGAGTACAGAACGAGAACTGAGAAAGACAGAAAGACAAGGAATGCTTTCCTGGGATGAGCAGAAGAGAGGATAGTAGGAAGGGAAAAGGGGGTCAGGGGGTGGCCCAGTGGCCAAGCTGTTAAAGGCAGCTGAAATAGCATCAAACTGAAAGCAAAGTCTGGTCAATATTCAGGTGGGCATTATAGGATATCCAGGGGTCCCAAACCTTCTAAAACCTAGCATGGGAGTCCTCAAGTATACAGGCAAGCTTCACATGGATCATGGTCCCCAATAGCCTCTGCCAGACCTCAGAGAAATTGAGAAATGGTTGTCTCCAGGCTCTGGCTAATGTTTGCCGATCTGCCAGGAACACCAAGCCAACCAGCTTCCTTTGGGTAGCTGAGAGGGTCAGGATCGGCTTATGCAACAGGGCCTCCCAGGGATTGCAGGCTATGCAGACATTCACGACTGACTTGATCATGGTGTATACCCATGCCAAGAATCGAGTCGCCTTGGGGCATGACCACCAGATATGAAGATGTGTGCCACATTCCCGCCAGCCCCGAAAGCACAGCGGGGACAAATTTTGACTTTCATTGTTTTGAAAAGGTCACTAGTACCTTTTGTCATGATACATACCTCGCAACATTTTTAGCAGAGAAAGAGGGACGCATTCTAGCGCACAGCATGTAGAACTCATCCTTGCCGTGTTCTAGCTGACATGCACATAAACCCCAACTTTTTTAGATGAGAGAGATGCCTTTTGTGCAAGGTATGTGGTTAAGGGAAACACTGATTGGTGCAGAATAGCTTTTCGGTAATAAAAGGTGAAGCTTTTCTGATACTGTTTCTGCATATTGTGTTGTGTTGAGAATATATTCATGTAGTGACCAAAAGGTCCACTTTGTGGAGCACCTGTTTACCTGATGCTCCTACTATGTGAATGGAACAGGTGCTTTACGGCTCTGGAATTGGCATAAATCTTGGCAGACGGTGAATAACGACCTTCATCAGAAAGACTTAGAGGGCGAATAATTACCTTCAAGATTGTATTGGTTTTTGCATTGTAGTTTCAATCTCTCACCTTTGACATGTTTTGTGCTGTTACTTTATCGGGTCATCAATGTGTCCAACTTTGCTTAGTGTGGAACCTTTGTTTATTTTCTGGGCAGCTATGAAGCCCCTCAATCCTAGGAGAACATAGAAAGGACTTGAATTCTGCTCTGATTTTGTACTTAGCCCTGTCTGTCTAGCATTCAGCAATCCAATGCAAGTTTCTTTTTCATTAGGTTTATAATTAGAATTGTGCTATTATATACTTTTCCCTAGACCAGGGATCTCCAAACTTTCTAAAAAAGGGCCAGTTTACTTTCGTCCAGACTTTAGGAGGGCTGGACTTTGTTTGGGAGGAGTAGAAAATGCCTCGGGCTTGATGGTCAGTGGAAATAAAAAAATGACATAGCTTCAGGAGGAGTAGTACCCTATAATTGAGGTCAGTGGGAGAAATAGTGACCCATCATTGGTGTCAGTGGGAGGATTAGAAAATGTTTCGAGTTTGGTGGTCAGTGGAAGCAAGAAAAAATGGCATGGTGCCTTTGGTCAGGAGAAGTAGTAGTGCCCTATCATTGAGGTCAGTGGGAGGATTAGTGCCCCATCATTGGTGTCAGTGGGAGAAATAGAACCCTATCGGTGTCAGTGGGAGGATTATGCCCCATCGGTGTCAGTGGGAGGGATGGTGTCCCAATATTGGTGTCAGTGGGAGAAATAGTGCCCCATCACTGGTCTCAATGGGAGGATTATTGCCCCATTGTTGCTGTCATTGGAATGAATAGAGCTTCATCTGTGCCAGTAGAAGGAATCCTGCCCAATTGTTGGTGTCAGTGAGAGGAATAATGCCTTGTATCAATGAAAGGAATAGTGCACCAAAGGTTGGATAAAGGCAAGCAAAGGACCGCTTCCAGCCCACAGGCCTCAGTTTGGAGACTTATACATTTTGCCTTAGGACAGCCCTGTAGTGATGTTGCAAAAAAAAAAAATGCCCAGACACTACAGGTAAGGGCTCTTGGGAGATGTAGTTCTGGGAGTGTTCCTCTATTAATAGAAACTGAGTTCTCAGGAGTTGCCCCCTCAATAATTTTTTTTTTGGGTTTGGCAATCATATCACAGGGAGTAATAAAAGTTGTTTCCTGCTATAGGAATGAGGGAAAAGTTCAAGTGGAATTCAAACCTAAATGTAACTAACCTTAAAGTGTTACTAAATCCACAACATTAAAATCAGTCTGTATATACAGCAAAGCATGCTTGTTATACTCACTGTGGAACCTAAGGGGTTAATCCTCCGCATTGTGTAAAAAGGATGTTTGATCCTGTCTTATCTGATCCTCCCCTTCCTCCATGGTCCCCATTTCATCTCCTGATAGATAACAACCTCGGAGGCACTCTGCACATGCTCAGTTTGGTGTGTATTGTTAGTGAGTTTTTTCTTTTTCTCGGGAGGGTTCTTGTGATTAGCACAGGGCCAATCAGCGCTGTCCAGAAAGAGGGTCAGGGGTCATGCAATCTCATAGGGCAATGAGAGCAGAATGAAAACTCCTCCTTCTACAAGCTTTAACCAATTCTCTGTTGGACACTGATAGAAGTCACTAGACTGCTATATACTGCTGATGAGAAAAGGTATTTAGCAGTTTATATTTACTAAAATAATTGCATTTCCATGTACTGTGTACTGAGGTAGACCAGGTATATTGAATGGAGGGTCAGAGGTTTAGTAACACTTTAAATCTGTCCC
Organism: Staurois parvus; assembly: GCF_062004578.1. Taxonomy (NCBI): domain Eukaryota; kingdom Metazoa; phylum Chordata; class Amphibia; order Anura; family Ranidae; genus Staurois; species Staurois parvus. The sequence continues at coordinate 16,978 of NW_028318661.1, read as the reverse complement.
CTCCCCCTTCCTAACACCTATGCCGACTAACATGTATTTTACATTCACCTATTTTCAGCCCACTCCAGTCCAGTCACACGATCCGGCTCCCTTGTGTCAAGCAGTGGCGGCTGCAAGGAAGAGGAGGGAACGTTGACAATGGATGGGCCATAGGAGCCTATGGGTGAGGTCACCGCTTCAGGCTTTACCAGCCTTTATGGCATGCTCTCCCCTGCAGCTGCTACTGGCTGACACACGGGATCACGTCACCGGACCAGAGGGGGCTGAAAATAGGTAAGTCTCTACATACTTTTTTATGGAGGTTAGTCAGTAATAGGTGTTAGGAGGGCGGAGGGGACATTTTTAAGACTAGATAGGTTTAAGCTGGAATTCTACTTTAGATCATGCTTCAGCATTATTTTTAAACAGGGAAAAGGAGGTCAGGGGGTAATTTTGCGTAGTGCCTGGACATAGCCCTATGAAGCAAAAATTAATATATGGTAAATTGATTCTTCTGCCATGTAGGTCAGCACAGTGGCTAAATGGTTAGCCCTTCCGCCTGGCAGTACTAGAGTTGTTGGTTTGAATAACAACAATGGCACCACCTGCCTGGAGTTTGCATGTTCTCCCTGTGCCTGCATGGGTTTCTTCTGGGTACTCTAGTTTCTTCCCACACTCCAAAGACAAGCTGGTAGTTAATTGGATCCTTTCTAAATTGGCCCTATTATGTGTATGTATGAATGTGAGTTAGGGTCCTTAGATTGTACACCCCTTGAGGGTTAGGGACCTTAGACTGTACACCCCTTGAGGGTTAGGGACTGATATGAGTGTACAATTTATATGTAAATTGCTGTTTAAATTGACAGCGCTATATAAGTACCTGAAATAAATAAAACTAAAAAACTGTATGTATAACCTATAATCATTTCAGATATTGAAAGCATTGTATTGGCTGGTAAATGTAAGGGTTCTATGTCACAGGACAAAAAGGCCAATTTAACAATTTTCTTGGCGCTCAAATTGCCAGCATCTAAGAGGAGATATCTGTTGTGATACATTTTGTTTCTCTTTCTTCCTGAGTGTTCTTTTCATTTCCATGGAGAACACATTGGATGACTCAGTCATTTACAGACATCTGCAGATTTGATCCAGAAAACAAATCTTAGGCTTGGCAGTGCGTTACTTTTCCTGTCATGGTCCAACCATCCCCACCGGCCAGAGGTCTGACTCACCGTAGATATCCCGGTCAGCTTGCTTACTTGTTATTTTCCCTCCGGGGAGAGCTGGTCTCACAGTCTCCAACTTTTGTGAGTTGCTCTTTAGGTGTGGCAGAGAACTCATCACTTGTGCTTTTTGCCTTACGCAATGTGTTATGGTCAAGGGTTCAGCCGCCCACATGGCTGAGATAACGTTCTAAAGATGCAAGGCGTTCGTTTGCCAGATGGTGCAGATGGTTCCAATGATGATGAAGCAAAATTATGATTTTTGAGTTTAAAGGCATAGTTTGCCTTCATCAAATAAAACTGCCTATTCAGATAAGGGACATAAAAAAGATGAACTGTGCAGCTTTGACCAAAATGGAATAATGCCCTTGCTGTAGGTGCAGGTCATTTATGTACCTTGTGAAGCCTGACCTGAAAGCTCCCAGGACGTTGCTAAGAAAGGCCCAGCTATTACTGTTCACCTCCATGGACCTCACAGGAATTTGGAATGCTTTTTCTCTCCCCCAATGCAGAAGCTTAGCATTTGAGAACTTATTCTTGTGATGGTGAAGATGAACAGTAATTTATGTATTTATTGATTTATTACAGGTACTTATATAGCGCTGTCAATTTACACAGCACTTTACATTTATATTGTACATTCACAAGGGGCGTACAGTCTAAGGTTCCTAACCCTCAAGGGGCGTACAATCTAAGGTTCCTAACCTACAATCTAAGGTCCCTAACCCTCAAGGGGCGTACAATCTAAGGTCCCTATCCCTCAAGGGGCATACAATCTAAGGTCCCTAACCCTCAAGGGGTGTACAATCTAAGGTCCCTAACCCTCAAGGGGTGTACAATCTAAGGTCCCTAACCCTCAAGGGGCGTACAATCTAAGGTCCCTAACCCTCAAGGGGCGTACAATCTAAGGTCCCTGACCCTCAAGGGGCGTACAATCTAAGGTCCCTGACCCTCAAGGGGCGTACAATCTAAGGTCCCTAACCCTCAAGGGGCGTACAATCTAAGGTCCCTAACCCTCAAGGGGCGTACAATCTAAGGTCCCTAACTCACATTCGTACATACACATATTAGGGCCAATTTAGACAGCCGCCGCCAATTAACCTGCTAGCATGGGTTGTGGGATGAAGCTGGAGTACCTGGAGGAAACCCATACAGGGAGAACATGCAAACTTCAGGTTGGTGATGCTGTGGTTGGGATTCGAACCAACGACCTTGGTACTGCCGGGCGGAAGTGCTAACCATTTAGCTACTGAGCTGGGCCTCTCTTAACAATGTCCTAGCAACATCCTGGGAGTTTCAGGTCAGAATTCATGAGGTATGTAAATGGCTTACACCTATAGAAAGGGCATTATTCAACTTTAGTTAAAACTGAAGTTTGTTTTTATCTACAGACGCCCCTCACCCGTTTAGGTAAGGTGAACTAACCCTTTAAAGTAACTTTAAACAGAATCTCTGAAATGTCAACTAAACCCTAAACATGTGATTTAAATTTTAATATTTTGAATCTGCAGCTTGCATTAAAATAATTCCTAATAATGCAGTCAGGGAAGTCCTTGTTTCAGGCACTTCCCGCTCCCGTTAAAAAAATGTCAGTTTATGCTTGATTCTGAACTGACCACAAACATGTAAGTCATATCCATTCCATGCATACAGGACTGCCATTAGAAACAATGGGGCCCCAATAATGCCTGCTTGACAGAGGCCCCCCTTGAGTAGGGCTTGCCTGTTCATATCGCCTCCTCACCGCCTGTCAAAACACTTCTGAAAAGCAATCCACCAGGCATTGATTTTCAGAGGAGTGGCAGGTATTAACAAGCCCTTATTGCACAAACACAGTAATCCTTAAATAAAAGCTTCACAGGCCCTGTTAGTTCAGCAGCAGGGGTCAGGGGCAGAGAGGATACCCTTTGGGGCATGCACAGTAATCACATGGGCCATAGCTCCCAGCAATTCAGCAGCAGGGGCTGGGGATAAATTGAGGGGACTATTTTACGCATTTTCAGGAGCAGGGTGCAGTAAGACTCTGTACGGTAAGGCTCTGTGCGGCTACTCTTGTTAGTTAAATTCATGTTCCAGCTTCTTCTTAAATATCAATCCACCATGGCAGGCCAGAACTTTAATTACATTTTTGGGAGCTGTGGCACACAGGAGGGCCAAACAGACAATAGTGTGGGTATTAGTTCAAACTTCCAAGGTTCGGACCAAACCATTAGCTCATCCCTACCCAAGGGAAGGAGGACTGTGCCCGGTAGGCAGTATGGGGCCCTACGATTTCTAATGGTGGCTTTTGTTGGACTATTGCCATTCCCATTTCACAGGCCTTTGCAGGAGGGCTGGCTCCACCCCCCTATTGCTGGCCCTGCATGCATTTATGTAGAAAGAGGAAATGTTCATTACCCATATATTGTAATGGTTTGAAATTTTGTATTTTTTTATTTAATCATGAGGATTCAGGTGGACCCAATGGAAAGCAGTAACATAAACCATATCCTATTTTAAACTTTTAAGTCTTGATAAACCTATATTAGCCGAAAAACAACATTTCTGTGGTCCCCTGGACCCTAGTCTCATTTTATGGCAAGTAATACAACTTACTGACTTCTGGACTAAACCATACTTCCCGTAATTTAGCGCCTTCTATCTACCATCCCTCATCCAAGAAGAGCTCACGTATTTGTCACTTAAGGGTTCTCATTGGGAATGATGGGTTGAAAAGCTGTATACTGATTACTAGGTGAGCGGGCACCCTGTATTCAGGAAGAAGCGTCCTTTTGGTTGCCCTAGTAGCCGGTTTATATCAAACGTTTTAGTTTGTGCTTTAGGACTGCTCTCATTTTTTGCGAGCAATTCCATAAATGCATTTGTTGATTTTAACAGTTCCTTGATGTAAACCATATCTCCAGGGGCGGACTGACAACTCATGGGGCCCCCGGGCAATAAGGGATCATGGGGGCCCCTGTATCCTTGCCCAAACTCAAAAAAGCCTATGAAAAAGGTACCAGGGGCATCGCATGGGGCCCCCTACTGACCCCGGGCCCTCGGGCAGTGCCCGAGTTTACAAATGGTCAGTCCACCCCTGCATATCTCACTCTTCTATCAGATTGGAGTTGTTATAATGTACCTCCAGAACCATAGCAGTAAGCTAAGATAAAGAGCTTCATAGCCAGGAGAAGAAAGTGGAAGTTCACTTAACAGTTTCTGAGTAAACAATTGTTGGTGGAACTTTTACTATCTGCATGTTGACCAGATAGAACGAGAGGGCAGCTTCCTCTTTCCTTCAACTTTTTTAGGCTGTTTGGCATTTTTCAATCAGGCAAATGTTAAAGAGTGTAACCTAAAGATGAAATTCCATCCGGATGGTCTAAAGATTTGCTGACATTTCACTTAACCTTTGCCCTTGAAGTTTGCTGTGTCGCTGGTGTTTTCCCAGCACCACTCAGCTGTGGCACCTGCTTGGCCCCGCAGTATCTGTTCTTCTTCTGACAGCTGGCATCTGACTGCTGCAAATAATGGCATTCGTTTTCAGCTGAAAGTAATTTGGGGAAGGTGTAGAAATTGGTGAAAGTGTCTACCATGAAACTGGCGCTTGAGTCGTGATGCAAAGCTGTCATTCTGTTTTTCTGTGGGTTTATCAGCACTATATTGGGTAAGGTCTCATTGCTGGTTCTACTGGATTTGCTCTGAATTTTTGGCTCTGCCATTTGCATCCAGTATGAGTTGGGCCAATTTGCATTGTTGGATTTTCCAATTTTGCATTACAGATGATGAAAAAGTAGGGTTGCAGGGCCTGGACTCCAGAGGTGAGATCATACTGCTGGATACATAAAAGAAGCCAGAAGTTTAAACTAAAGCTGAACTCCAGACAAATAGATGAATATGCAGTTGGAATACATTTATGGGATGTTTACATACCAAAGAAATTGATTTTTTGTCCATCCAAACTTGGGATTTGCACAATCTATTTAAACAGCGGGACACATTTGACCTGATGGCTCTCTGCTGCAGTTAAGCATGTTTCTTGTCAGCTCCTGTACATGAGGCATGGGACTGCAAACCCCATAAGCACCCCCACTGACCCTTGTGGGTCCTCCTCTTGTCCCCTAAGACACAATGGAGAGGTAAGGGTTGGTGGGAGAAACCACAGCAGCCAGTGGGGGACCCACTAATATACTTCACACCCAGAAGTGTAGAATAGAATCAGTGTGAGGCCCTCTGCTACACAGTTTGGTCCATTGACAGGTATGTACAGGTATACAGTATACACTCACCTGCCACTTTATTAGGTACACCTTGCTGGTGCCAAGAAAATCTCCCCCACACCATTACACCACCACCTCCAGCCTGAACCGTTGATACATGGCAGGATGGATCCACCAAACCATGACACCACCACGAGCCTGAACCTTTGATACATGGCAGGATGGATCCACCACACCATGACACCACTACCACCAGCCTGAACCATTGATACATGGCAGGATGGATCCACCAAACCATGACACCACCACCACCAGCCTGCACTGTTGATACATGGCAGGATGGATCCACCAAACCATGACACCACCACCACTAGCATGAACCTTTGATACAAGGCAGGATGGATCCACCACACCATGACACCACCACCACCACCAGCCTGAACCATTGATACATGGCAGGATGGATCCACCACACCATGACACCACCACCACCAGCCTGAACCGTTGATACAAGGCAGGATGGATCCACCAAACCATGACACCACCACCACTAGCCTGAACCTTTGATATGTGGCAGGATGGATCCCCCACACCATGAAACTGCCACCACCAGCTTAAACCTTTGATACATGGCAGGATGGATCCACCACACCATGACACCACCACCACCAGCCTGAACCGTTGATACAAGGCAGGGTGGATCCATGCTTTCATGTTGTTTATGCCAAATTCTGACCCTGCCATCTGAATACTGCAGCTGAAATCGAGACTCATCAGACTAGGCAACGTTTTTATAACCTTCTGTTGTCCAATTTTGGTGAGCCTGTGCAAATTGTAGGCTCTGTTTTCTGTTCTTAGCTGACAGGAGTGGCACCCGGTGTGGTCTTCTGCTGCTGTAGCCCATCTGCCTCAAGGTTCGACGTGTTGTGCGTTCAGAGATGGTATTCTTCATACCTTGGTTGTAATGAGTGGCTATTTGAGTTACTGTTGCCTTTCTATCATCTTGCACCAGTCTGCCCATTCTCCTCTGACCACTGACATCAACAAGGCATTTTCCTCCATGCAACTTCCGCTCATTGGATGTTTTTTCTTTTTTCAGACCATTCTCTGTAAACCTTAGAGATGGTTGTGCGTGAAAATTCCAATAGAGCAACAGTTTTTGAAATACTCAGACCAGCCCATCAACATCCATGCTACATTCAAAGTCACTTAAATCCCCTTTCTTCCCCATTCTGATGCTCAGTTTGAACTTCAGCAGGTTGTCTTCACCACATCTAGATGCCTAAATGCATTGAATTGCTGACATGTGATTGGCTTATTAGCAATTTGTGTTTTTTTTTGTGTATTTATACCTACTTCAGAGTTCTTTCAACATGTTTTAAGCCCCCGAGTCATTTTTTAATCTGTTGGTGGACTGATCCTGTAACCTGTACATAAATAAAAATAAATAATCTAGTGGCGCTGTGATCAACTATTAAGTGAAACACACTTCCGCGTGATAGAATGTGAAATAAAAAATAAAATGGAAATAAAACAATCATGTGATATGAATCAATCAATTAATGTGAAAATAAAGTCACCACGTGCTTATGTCACCTTCCCTTTTGGGTATGCACTCACCAGACCCACATGTCTTCCACTCTCATGGTCGGCATGTATCGCTTGTTAAATCTCCAATTTTGGTATCAGTTTGTAAACTTCATAATCTCCATAAATTTCCTTACTCCTCTCCAGCAGATATCATAGTCATGTAACACAAGAGATAAACTCCAATGGCACAGTAACCAACATCTTCTATTTTATTGAATAAGTAAAAGGCCACTCACAAAATGAACTGGTAAAAATGCTTGTTATATTCAATATACTGAGATGCGCGTGTCGTGCTCCTCCCACAAAATGGTGCTCCTGCATCACTTCCGATTCACAACGTCACTTCTGGTGACCGCACAGCCTCACCCTTGATCCTGTAACCTACCTGTGGCAAAGGCACCACAGTTCATTACTGTGAAGTAAAACAAGAAGAAGCGCACCAACCTTGCGCAGTACCTCAGTGAGCTCTGAGGAAGAAGGCATGACCTTCGAAACGTGTCAGCTGTACTGAGTGTCCACCCCCATGATGGGATTCGCGCTGGCCTCTTGCCTTTGAAGTCCCTGGGAGGACTTACATGCCAGTTTTTATTTGCTGTTTGTGAGTACCATTCTTTTACTAAATAAATTTGGTTACTGAGGTAATGCGCAAGGTTGGTGCGCTTCTTCTTGTTTTACTTCACAGTTCTGTTCGGGCTTCCCCAGCCTTGGTTTGGAGCTGCACGACCTTGTATGCCCCGGTGGTTTTTTTGTTGGGATTTGATCTACTCACCACCGGCCTGGGTCCCGGAGCGCAGGAGAAATTGCATTTAGACCACAGTTCATTAACCAGAATCTGTTAGGTGGTGGAGGAACAATGAATAGTTCAAAGTGACAACGATAAATGTCCTACGAGAAATGGAGAGGCTGGCAGTGCTGACTTCTCTCTGCTCCCTGACTGCCAGGGAGTTGTGGACCTAAAACTGTTATACAGTTAATGGCTTCAGTATCTGCAAAGTATTGAAGCTGGTAGGTCATAAAAGCCAGCCCCCCAGACATGGGGGGGTTAATAATGGCAGCCCCCTGTGTTCCTTTCAAGGCAGAAGATATGCATTTTCTCCAAAAACTTTTCTCATTTTTGATCTTTAGCATAACCATCATGGTTTCACGTCTTCTTTCTTGTAATGCCTTGCACCCTGTGATGTTGTCAAATGCGACTTTCCCTCTGCTTGGTTCCAGAGCACGAGCAGCCATTCCTACACTAGATATTGTTCCCTTTCCAACTGGTGGGTGCAGTTCATGCAGTGCCACAACTGACCTCCACCTACTGATCACCAACGTAAAATAAACCTGTTAAAGGTCACACCAAAGTCACAGAGAATTATATCAATCAACAACTTCCTCAAATCACTTCTGTCACTTCTGCATTTTTACTGTGCTCAGCTGCACAATTCTCCTCGTGCCTGGAACCTCCTGACTCATATTTAAGGAAGAACTCCACAAGGCACTGGTTTTATTTTTATCCAAGCTGGTAACATAACAACTACAATGCAGTTTCAGATGTGTTGCGGCTCCTCTGTAGTTTTTTTTGAATAAGTGTTTTTTTTTTTTTTTCGTGCCAGCAATTGTCTTCATTGAGCAGGCTATCGTGTAACCAGGGGCGGACTGACAACTCATGGGGCCCCCGGGCAATAGGGGATCATGGGGCCCCTGTGTCCTTGCCCAAACTCAAAAAAGCCTATGAAAAAGGTACCAGGGGCATCTCATGGGGCCCCCTACTGACCCCGGGCCCTCGGGCAGTGCCCGAGTTTTCAAATGGTCAGCCTGCCCCTGCGTGTAACCCTTACATTTCTGTCCTTCTATCCATGGGCTTTCTGTTTATGTATGGCGGTTATGTTTGAAATTTGAAGAGAGAGCTGGAGTCTGATAACAATCCTTCACAATAATTTCTTTGGTAAAAGATAAACCGTATGGGAAATTCAAAGAAACCCAGCAGACCTCTAACATGTTTCAGATGAAGACTTGGTCATAGATGACTGTGGCGGTTATGTTTGCATGCGTTTTAAGGCATCAGTAGAGAGCATGTTGATGTTCTGGTGGGGCATGCTGATTGGTTGCTGTGGCCTCAAAGGGACCCTGTACCTGACACAACACACTGAGACTATTTACTTCAACCAAAAGAACCTACAGTGTAGAGACAGCTAAACAGAATTCTGTTCTCCACCCCAACCTTGTTTTGTTTTCTGATCTCCATCTGCTATGACTTCAGTCTAATTGTAGCTCTCCATCATACTTGGTACCTTGCTCTTGGTATCAGGCCCTTTCCATTGATTTGTTCTGCCAGTTGCCATCAATGAAACCATCTCCATCTGGGGGTGCTTGTAGCTGAGGTTTTAACCACATCATGCATGGCTCTAGTACAGGTTGGTTTTTACTAGAGTGCCCTTGGCAGGAGCTCGTTAATACCCAACTGGTGGTTCCAAGCATCCTCCAACATCCTGCTCCATCCGCACTGGTCCAGTGCTCAGATGAGGGATCTTTTATAACAGAATAACAGATCTGAACCTGGAGAGGAAAACTTTTCTCCCATAGTGCAATAGGATCTCTCACTATGCTACTCTGTAAATTGCATTGTTACTGTGGGGTTATGAAATGTAGTAGCCAGACTGGTTTTAGTTTGGAAAATGTTTCTAATTATTTTCTATACCTCATACACAAGGTATATTTTTTTAACCACTTTAAACCAGTTTTAATTGCAAAATCAAAGCAACTAACGATCAGTATTTTAATGGGGGTAATCCAGGAACCTAAGTGGTGTAGATGTCAGCGGAAGCATGGAGACCTTCTGCATCTACTGCAGCATTCCCCCAAAATACATTTATATTTGGCAGAGGTGCTTGATGCCCTGAATAGGGTGTTCACAGTTAATATACCGCTTGACTCAAACATTTAAGGCATATTGGATTCTTTGGAGCTACAAGAACTGCCCAGAGAGGCCATTTCCAGAGCCTCATACCAGGCTTGTAGGGCCATTTTGATTCACTGGACGTCTAGTGCCCCACCTACGCTAAGCAAGTGGACTAAAAATCTTGGTGATACTCTTAAGGCTGATACACACTGGCCAAATATTGAATATCGGCTGACATTCGGCCAGTGTGTCCAGCTGCCTGTTCCACAGACACTGGCCTAACATCCAACTTCTCTTGACTGGGGCATGCTGGAAAACCAACAGCTGATTGGCATTCAGTCAGAACTGGTAGCCAATGGCTGTGAACGCTGACCAGTGTTTTCTGGCAGGAGGTAGTCCCCCTGTCCATGCACAATAGCTCAGCAGGGAGATCACTGTACTAACATTGCATAGTTAGTACAGCGAGTTCCTCAGTTTTTTTTCTTTGTTCAGCCCACTGGGTTGAATTGAAAAAAACCTGCCTGTATGTACCAGGCACTAGGCTTGTGCGCCTTATCTATCATCATAGGGGCTACTCCAATAAATTTGAAAAACATTGGTCTTAACTGGCTGGATACACCGGCTCTGAGCCTGCACGATCTAGTGACGGTAGGTTGGGTATCTAAAGATGGTTTAATGCATGTATGCCTGTCTTCTAGTCTGTTAGTGGAAGATAGCATAGTTTTCTTGTTCTCTCTTACCATTAAGTCCATGTGTGTATCCTACATGTGTACAAATGACTCCTGCTAGTAATGGATATTATTTTTTTTTGTAACATTTCTTTGTACTATTTCCTGGGGTGTTTTGTATGTGATTCAGACTGTTATGGTCGCTGCAGAAGTTTTTCTAAATAATGTCTTCTCCTGATTAAAAATAAATAAATAAATATTTTCCATATTTCAATGTACATCGAAGGGATTCTAGTAGCTAGTCATATTGTACTTGTTCACTTTTGCAATCCATAAATAGTTAAACGTTGGCCTTGTATATGGCCAGCACTGCCGCTACACTAGCTTTGTCTTTGTTCATTATTTTACATGTTTGATGCCATGTTGTTATTTTGTAGGATGACGTGATGATGCCACAGAGAGTCCGATTGCAGTACGAGGCGGCTCTTCGTCTTCCAAAGAGTGTGAGTATTGACAGTTCTCATAAGATGATTTGATGAGACTTGTGTGCCGTTGGGCCTCATTCTCCAAACTATGATGGCACTACAGAAGTGATCCCTCAAACAGTGTTATCACATGTTATATTGATAAGAGACCAGTTTAGCACACTTAAAGCTTGCCTACAGGTTGATGAATCATGATAATTATATCTGCTTTCACAAATATATGATGCCTGCTGATAGGGAAGAACTAGGTACTAAGTTTATCAATGTACCTTCTCTGTGTGCAACATTATTATTATTATACAGTATTTATAAAGCGCCAATAGTTCGCTCAGCGCTGTACATTACAAAGGGGGACAGAACATGTGACAGAACAATACCAATACAATGCAAAACATGAGGGGATTGAGGGCCCTGCTCTTTGGAGCTTACAATCTAGGAGGGAGGGGATGGTGGCACAGGAGGAGATAGCTGTGGGGGATGGAGTGGTAGGAAGAGTGGAGGAGGTCGGCAAGTTAGCAGGGGGTGGGGTAGGCTTCCCTGAAGAGATGGGTTTTCAGGGTGCGCCTAAAGGAGAGGAGAGTAGGTGATAATCTGATGGGTTGGGGCAGGGAGTTCCAGAGGATGGGTGACACCCTGGAGAAGTCCTGGAGGCGGGCATGGGAGGAGGAGACCAGGGAACTAGAGAGAAGGAGGTCTTGTGAGGAGCGGAGTGTGAGTGTTGGGCGGTACTTGGATATTAGGTCAGTGATGTAGTTCGGGGCAGTATGGTGGACAGCTTTGTACATCAGTGTTAGGATTTTGAATTTGATCCGTTGCGCAATCGGAAGCCAGTGGAGGGATTGGAAGAGGGGGGTGGAGGAAACGGAGCCCAACCCCTCTCAACCCCCCACCTCACCCCCTCAGTCTCTGCCCGAATCACACACCTACTGAGTGACACATCAGACTGGACGTCGCTCCACCTCCCCAAACCAAACCTCTCCAAAACCGAGTTTCTTGTCTTCCCCTCAGCCTGTGCAGACTCCACCTCTGAAACATCGCCAAAATCCGCACGTTCCCAACCCCAGAAACCACCAAACATCCATTCCATTCTATTTATTTTAAAGTAGATCTATAGGTAAAAAAATGAATAACCTTTATTTTAACATTGGTCACGAGATCCTCAAACACCAGACTTTACGCTCTTCTGTAGAAAATGTCATTACAGTATCGTGTCCCTTGACAAGTGCTATAGTATTCGTTATGTAATCTCTTACACAGTCCGATGTCCTTGAGGGCTGGCATCAGGAGACTGCTCATCATCTGTCTTGCCTGCTCTGTCTACATAATAGTCTCCCATAATTCTCTGACCGAGACTATGTGACCTATTGATTTGTGGGCTCACATTTTAGTTTAACACTTTATTTTGTTTGCCATGGGTTTATTGGGCCCAAATGGGTCACCATTCACAGACCCCAATAGATTCTAGCAAGGTGACTGAACTACCTGCCTGGATTTTTCTTGTTCTCCATGTGCCTGCATGGGTTTCTTCCGGGTGCTCCGATTTTCCTCCGACACTCCAAAGACATGCTGGTGGGTTAAATAGCATCTGCCTAAATTGTCCCTAGTACAGTGCCTTGAAAAAGTGTTCATATCCTTTGAAATTTTCCACATTTTGTCACGTTACAACCAAAATCAGAAATGTATTTTATTGAGATTTTATGTGATAGACCAACACAAAGTGGCACATAATTGTGAAATGGAAAGATAATGATAAATGGTTTTCAAATAAATATCTGAAAAGTGTGGTGTGCATTTGTATTCAGCCCCCTTTACTCTGGTTCATTAAATAAATGAACTTATAGTACACACTTCCGGAAACATGATGAGGTCACAGCACAAATCTCTGCCTTACACAGAGCTGACATCTTCCAGGGTTTGGAAGAAATTCATTGATGTACCAGTATAAAAATGCCTCTCCAGTCATCACACACACACACTGTAAAATCCAAAGACCTATTTTATTAAAATGACTGCACTTACATTACTTATATCTCGACTGGATAAAACACACTTCCAGGAACATGATGACGTCACGGCACACAGCTCTTCCCTACACGTTTCGTCAGAGTTTACATCTTCTGGGGCATGGAATCAATAAAAACTACACAGAGGTCCTAACTGTATATAAGTTTGGCCACAGCTACACTTAATGCTGAACTTCGGGAACAAAAACTTTCATTTAAAAATATTTCTCGATAACCACAAAGGATTTAAAGTGATTCTGAAGGAATTTTTTTTTTTAAATAACAAATATGTTATACTTACCTGCTCTGTACAATAGATTTGCACAGAGCAGCCCCAATCCTCTTCTTTTTTTTTTTTTTGGGTCCCCCACCTGCAGTCATGGCTCCCCCCCCCTGCCGAGTGCACCCCCAGTATCAAACCTATTGGGGGCGCTCGAGCAGGCTTGCTCCCAAGCCGCACTCTGTGTGTCCTTTCATATACTCGGTCCCCCCCCCCCCCCCCCGCTCTCTCCTCATTGGTTTACTGGCTGTGATTGACAGCAGCAGGAGCCAATGGATCCTGCTGCTGTGTAAGCCAATAAGGAGAGCAAAATCCCGGAGAGCCGCTGCTTTCATGCTGGATTGAGATGGGGCTCAGGTATATATAAAGGGGGGGGGGGAGATGTACCCAGAAGGTTTGTTTACCTTAATGCATGGAAAGGTAATATTTCCTTTTACCCTGCTTTATCTGCAGGAGTCATTCATGCACTCTGTGCATGCCTTAGTTTTGACTGACTCTTGTGCTGCAGAGGACAGGACTGTCTTCGGTGAGTATTTTTCTCTGTGTATTAAAGTGGTCCTAAAGGATTACCTTAATGCATTCTCTGCATTATGGTAAAAAAAAACCCTGTGTGCCACAGGATCCCCCCAGCGCCCCCCCCCCCCCATACTTACCTTAGCCTGATCTCGATCCAGAGTTGTACCTGAGAGCAGTGGCTCTCTCCCTCATCACAGGTCAGATTGATAGCAGGAGCCATTGGCAGCTGCTTCTGTAAATGAATTCCTGTGATGAGGAGGCATGGATGGGGTCAAGTCACCCTGTCTGTGTCTATAGTTGCAGGCAGTGTGGCTTGGTATCGAACCCGCACGAGTGCCCCTATAAAAAGTGGCTTCCTATGGGGGCATTCACTGTAGAGGTGGAGTCAGGAGCACCGGCAGGGACCCCAGAAGAGGAGGATCGGGGCTGCTGTCTGTGTGTGAAACCATTACACAAACCAGGTACATATAATGTGTTTATTATCAATAACTTTCAAAAGCAAAAAACAAGGTGCCAGCCTAAAGTGTAAAACTGTTTAAAATAGTTAACTGGTTAAAAACAATGAACGCTACTCATGCCTCTTGTTTGGCGCGCTGTTTCGCTAAGATATGTTTGTGCAATATTTTGTTTTTAACCAATAAACTATTTTAAACACTTTTACACAGTAGGCTGCCACCATGTTTTTTGCTTTTGAAAGTTATTGAGGAACCTTGCCTGGACTTTGAATTTGCAGCATTGGTTTTTCTTTGGCAGGATGGTAGCTGGAAGAACCCCAAAAGCGCTTTTAGACCATTTGCTCTGGTAGTCTAGGTCTGCACTATCCGGTAAGCTGCTGACCTTTTGGCACGCTCTGGTGTCACTGAGTGGTTTGCGAAGAGGTTTTCAGCAGTGCGCTTTCTTTTTTGGAGGATTTTTCTGTTGGACTTTTATTAGTTATTTCTATTTTTTGAGGAAAACATCGATGTTAATTTTGCACTGTACAATTTATTTTTATATTTTTTCGTCATTGTATTATGGCAGGTTTATCGAAGATTTAGCGCCACACGATTATTTATACACTCTTTGTTTTAGGCTTAGTATCACAAGCCTTCTGAGTATTGGAAGCTATATTGGGTTGGTTTTATATACTTAAGCACCAAGGTTTTCCTTTTTAAAATATGTATGATAAAATGCATGGGGAAGGGGGGTGAGAGTGTATGTGCCAAGGCAGACAAACATGGTTCTGTAACTGTGGGGTGACTAAAGCTCTTGTGTGCCTTTTTTGGCATCTCAGATAGCAGGTCGACCACCTACCTGTGTTTGGAACATTTGCTACGCAAGCATCTGGTTCATAGTGTTTGTGCTTCGAGGTGGCAGCGTTCAGACCTAAATACCTTGCAGCATTCCTCAGAGAGCAAACATAATCAGTACGGGTTGGACGGAGAAGTGCGATAAATGCGAGGTATTTTTACCTCCTCTCTAAGTGCAATCTGCTTCCTAGGATTACTCACGAGTCGCATAGCACACATTTTTTAAAATTGTTCCTACTCTCCACAAATGGTCTCGGGCAGAAATCACAGGTTATTGTGACGGCGTCCCTTTGGCACATGTCAATTTTGACATTTTTTTTTCTTGTGTGTTTACTTAGATATCACTAAACAGAACTATGTACTAGCAGCTTTTTGTGTTTTTTTTACACTTGACCTTTCAAAACAGTACATTGATTTCATTGTGTGCATGATCTGTAGTAATCTTTGTGAAAACAAATATTGATATGTAGCTTTTGCACAGAATGCATTTTATAAACACAGTGTTTTTTTTTCACTGAATAGCCTTTTGCACGCTCATATGTAGTGCAATATTTGGGGATCCGGATAGCTAGCCAGCCGTGTATGGTAAAAAAACAAACAGTCTATTTTTCAAAAGGCAAACAAAAATAGCTTATCATAACAAAAAACAAAACAGGCCACAACTCTGGTATGCAAAAGCAAAACTTCGGCTCACCGCCAGCATAAACGTGTCCCAAAACAGGGTATAACCTCATGCCGACCAGCCGCAGTACATGTACTGCAGCTGGGCAGCACGTGCAGGCAGAATCACATACATGTACGTGATTTTGCCTGCTCCAGCTCAGGGGCGCTCCGTGCGCTAACCCCCCCTCCCGTGACCAACGTTTGGAAATCCCGGTTCTCCTCTGCGATCAAGCCCCCCAGTGGGCAGGGTGAGACATGTCGGAGGGTGTGGCTAGAGCACCGGCTGAGGCCATCTCATATACACCAACAGGCCTTTTTTTTCTTCTAAAACAGGTACAGAAATTCCCCAACCAAAAATAATTATTAAATTTTTTCATTTTCAAGAACATTGTAAAAAAAAAATTACAACTTCAAAAAACTCGCCATGCCTGTTGCTATATACCTCAGACTGTGCTTTCCAAAGAGGGGTCATTTGGGTGGTATTCTTACTGTCCTGGCATTTTAGGACCTCATCAAAATTTATTAACTTTTATATCCCATAGTTTATAGACACTATACCTTTCACACAAACCAATTAATATACACCTATTGGGTTTTTTTCACCAAAAAAATGTAGCAGAATATATTTCGGTCTAAATTTATGATGAATTTTGATTTTATCGGCTATGCTTTATAACAAAGAGTAGAAAATGTTTTTTCTTTTTTTTCATCTTTTATCGTTTATATTGCAAACAATAAAAAAAATCCAATGATGATCAAATTGCCAGTTAAAGTAGCGCAATGCTAAATAGCAAAAAATGCCGTAGTCATGAAGGGGGGTAAAATCTTCCAGAGCAGAAGTGGACAAAGTCCCCCCCTTGCTCCAGTGGTTCAGAAGGAGCTCAGCAAGGTCTCATTAGCCAGATGGCTCACAATGCTCCCCTTCCTTGTACCAGCCTTGCATGACACCGAATCCACACTTCTATACAGGAACATGCATGCTTGATGCAGATAGTATCCTTGTAGGGAATGCAGCTCAGGACTGCAGTGCTCCAAGGCAAGAGTGATCTCTAGTTAAATCTAGTCATCTTGGTCAATAACTGACCCAGGATGGGGACTTTTACGAGCTTACAGTTCAGGCATTCCGGAGGGCGGCCATTTTATTTTTTCTCTCACTCCCACACTGTTACCACAGTTTACAACTCAAAGCTTTCCCAGCA